>NW_023330866.1:0-57857 GCF_011100685.1 Canis lupus familiaris | reverse complement strand
CTCTCCCTCTCCTCCACCACTAACCTCATCAGAAAAAGTAAGACATAAAATTGATGAATTGTTTACTGGCAGAAGAATATCAGAGTTAACCCCTGTCACCTCCTTGTCCCTCTGGCTCAGGATTGTGTGTCTGACAGTGGCCTCGAGGGAGTTTTGGGGAGGAGGCTGGGCAGCTTTCTCATCCATCAATCTCAAAGGTTAGGACATTCCTGAGACAGCCCATGCCTCCTTCACTGTCTATTAAAGAATGTGCCATTGTGAATTTATGGAAACCTATGAGGACCTCTGTGCCTGTTCAGCTGTACCATATTGGCTAAGGAAGTTGGGGGAGTGACCTTTCCATTCCCTTCATGGGATCACCTAGCAGATTCGCTTGTACACGAATCAGAAATTTAACCATTTGTTTCAAGGGATATGTGTGGATATAGACACAGGTATGAGGGAGATAGAAGATTGGGCTTCTCAGCTTATGAGGAAGAAAGAGGAGGAGGAGGAGGAGGAGAAAAAGAAGGAGGAGGAGGAGAGAGAGAAGAAGGAGAGGGAGAAGAAGCAGAGAAGGAGAAGGAAAAGAAAAAAAACACTAAGAACCATTTGTTGAGCTCCTCCTCTGGGCCTTGCCTGTGGAAATGCCTTGGATGCATTATCTCACTTAACTGTTGTCAACAATCCTGTGGGGCAGACAGATACTGTTATCTTATCCCCATTTTTGAGATGAAGAAACAGACATTAAGGTAGCTGTCACAAATGCTGGTGGAATGGGCTTTAAATACAGGCAATCAGGGCCAAAGCCTGAGCGTTTATGCTCCATTGCCACCTCCAGAGACATTGTGCTGACTTGTATTAAGTGCCTACTGTGTGTCAGGCACTCTGCCAGGGGCTTGGGCTCATGGCTGAAGAAAACACACTCTCATCTCTGGAAGAGCTTCCAGGTCATCAGGGTGAAAAGACAGGCCTGTCAGGGAGTGAAACCCAGAGAAGGTATAAAAAAAGGCGCAAGGAGCCATGGGCCTCAAGGAGAGCTCTGCATCTATCTGCTGGGACCAGAGGAGGTTTGGCAGCATTTGGATTGGGCTCAGATTCTGGGTGGGATCTTGACTGGGGCAGGTAAGCTGGGCCGAGTGCAGCTTGAATAAAGGCTGGGACGTAGGGAGTGTGTTTGGGAGACGCTGAGCCGCCCAATTTGGTTCAAACAGAGAGACGTCGTAAACATGAGCTAAGATGTGTTCCTTAGGCAGCAGGATGGAAGCTGGGAAGGCTGTGCTTTGACAGGAGCACAGAATCTGTTTAATCACAGGACAGAGATGATCAGAGAGGTCCTTTAGAAAGACAAATCCAAAAAACAAAAAAAAAAAAAAAAAATTAAAAAAAAAAAAAAAAAAAAAAGGAAAGACAAATCCAGCAACTGGCTGGAGGCTGGGGAGGCTGAGGGCACCCGGAAGTCCAGAGCCATGCTGGCTTTCAGAGTCATATGAATGGAGCCCAAAGGCTGTGCTGTACCCAAGACACCATACTGCCTTCCTCATCTCCCTCCACCCCTTCTAAAACAGAACATGGAAGTGATCCAGGCACAGTGAGATTCTGGCCAAGGAAGGTGACCCTGGGAAGGCAGTGGCCGATAGGGACAGCACAAGCCCTGACCACTGACCTATGATAGGGTGGAAGAAGAGGGAGGACCCTTCCCTCCCATTAGGCAGTGAGCCCTAGAAAGGTAGAGGCTGTGCGTCCAGCACCAACCACCATGCCTGGCTCATAGAGCTCAAAACACATTATTGAAAGGATGGATCAGATCCACATAAACACACACACACACACGCACATACAACACACACATATCCAAATTTTAATACTAGAATAAAGGAGTTTAAAGGAAATACATACTTTAGGAGGAGGAGGTTTGAGGCAGGGAGAAGGAAGGAGGGGGAGTCAGTAAGTTTTGGGGGCCTACCGTGTTCCAGTCTCAGGCTACCACTTCCTATAGGTGCTAGGGGTTATTTTTGCTAACCAATCTTGCTAAGTAACTTAACTGCAGAGACTCAGTTCCCCATCTGTAAAATGGGAAAAGTAACACCAGTCCCAAGCTCACAGGGCTGTTGTGGGATTTCAAGGAGTCCATCCACATTAAGGGCTGGGTTGGGACGTGGCTCGGGGTTAAGCATAGATGTCAAGTGGGAACATAGGGAAAGGGGCAGGTTCAACAGGCCATAAGAAATGTCCTAGAGATGCTAGCTCGCCTGCCTTCTCTTTGTTGGTTCAGTTAAGTCTAAAGACCCGTGGGCTGAAGCTACAATAGCTTCCAAACTTGGCATGCTAAAAGAGAGCTCCATCCATTTGCTGAGAGAACAAATTAGCAAAAGGGAATTCACCAAACTGCTAAAAAGCTGGACTGACAGTTTGGAATTAATCCTTGCCTCGGGCCCTTGGATGTACCTCTCTTTGCTTAAATTTTGCCGCATAAATATGTTTTGGAAACAACCAGAGGAAATGAGACTGCACATATGAAAGCATCAATTAAATTAACCTCTCCCCAAAAGCATCAGGTAGACGAATCAAACCAATGTAATTAAAGAGATTGCTTTTGCCTTTCCCTTAAGTTATCATTTTGTATAAAGTGGCTCCCAACGTCATCCAACTGTGGGTTTCCTCTCGGATGAATAGACACGAGTTAAATCCCTTCCCAGACATCCCCCTCCTTCCCAGGCTGTCTGTTCTAGAGAGAGCTGGCTTGAGATTAGCCCAGAAGGAGAACACTAGTTGGATGTCAGGGGCTATGCACTGTCTCCACTCAGCACCAGGCGCCAGGGAACTTGAGAGCTGGGAGCAGGTTCTGTGTCTTCAGTTTTTAAAAAATTTATTTATTTATGTATTTGAGAAAGAGAGAGAGACAGAGACAGAGAGAGCATGAGTGGGAGGGGCTGGGGGAGAGGAGAGAGAATCTCAACCAGACTCCCTGCTGAGTGCAGAGCCTGATGTAGGTAGGGCTCGATCCCACAACCCTGAGATCACTACCTGAGCCAAAACCAAGAATCAGACACCCAACCTTCTGGGCCACCTGGGTACCCCTGAGTCTTCATTTTTGTATCACAGTCATTGGTGCCAAAGGTTGGTTGGTGATTGGTTATGGGTTGATTTTCTCCATTGCTAATGTGCCAGTGAGTTGGGCCAACATTTTCTATTCTCGAAAAACCAATCTTCTCATTTTCCCAATGGTCAGACAAGCTTTATTTTAAGGCCTATCCAGAGCTGACAACCTCTAACGTGTCGTCCTTGGTAGTTTAGACTTGTGAAACATTCTAGTAACTTTCTGATCACCCCCTTGTCTCCCAACCTTCATGTAAATAACTCCCCTAGAACCTGGGAAGCTGAGATGGCAGATTGCCCCCAAGGGATTTTCTATTTTCTTTCCTTTCATAATAAAATCCCCATGTTTTGGCTGGAGACTTAGGACATACTACAATTCTCAACCTTTCTTGCAGTCGATTGTGGCCACGTGGCTGTGTTCTGGCCGATGGGAGATGATAGACATGACTCCCCAAGAATGCCCTCAGAAAGAAGCACCTGCCACTCTCTTTTATCCATTCTCATTGGCTGCAAGGTGGGTAAGATGCCTGGAGCTGGAACAGCCACCTTGGGTGATGTGAAGGAAGCCACATATTGAGAATGTCAGGGCAATGAGTTAGAAGCAGCCTGGGGTCCCCAGTGGTTCCATATCTGGCTTGTTAGCTTTGGACTATCCACTCTGGCAGAGAAACTGACTTCCACCTTGGTTAAGCCACAATTACATTTTGATATGTCTGTCTCAGTGATTGACTAATATTATGAATAACTAACAGAGCCTGCAAAGGTTAAGTCTTGCTTTACACCATAATAAGATTCTGAAAATGTGTGAGTAAATGGAATTATTATGCTTTAAATCACATCTTCAATGTGTCTGGGGAAGCTATCTGTTGGGATAGTTAAGAGTAGGATTTTGGAGCTAGAACTGAGGTCCCATTCTGCTAGTATCTGTGTGGCCTTGGACAAGTTACTTAGCTTCTCTGTGCCTTTTCTTCATTTATAAAGTGGAGGTGATTGTATTCATCTCACAGGATTCTTGTGAAGATGAATTGAGATACTAAATGCAAAATCCTTAGTATGGTGCCTGGCATGTAGTAAAGAACTCCATAAATATTCTATGGAGTCATCTGGAAAGTTAAAAATAAATGTTTCATAATCCACCAGCATGGATTCTGGCTCCACTGGTCTGGAGTAGAGTCTTGGCATCTCCTCATTTTAAAGTTTCCTCAGTTCCTTGAGTAGTTGAGAAGCATTGCATTCAAGGCATTGAGTGGGAAGTTTCCAGAAACCATTTCCTGATTTGCCCATCAGGCAAATCAGACAGTCTTATCATGCAAATTCAGTTACACCTTCATGATGAGTTGCTCTCACCTTGTGATCCCTTCTTGATTTTATTTCATTTTTTCCCTCCATCATTTCTGCATACATGCGCTCCTGCCATTAGCGTCCATGCCATGACCTTCCAGTGGAACCCTCTGAAGCTAAGTTACAGACTTAGCATAATTCATGGGCTTCCTGGAGCACTTTCATATATATGATCTCATTCGATCTTGGCCACAGCCTTGCAAAGCACTTAGGACTGGTTTTATTATTATCATCGTTATCACCTCCATTTTATAGATGAGAAAACTGAGGCTCAGAGTGAGTAAGTAATCTGGAGCCCAGACTTGAACTAAGTTCTGCTGGCTTCAAAGCTTGTGATTCACCTCTGAACCCCTCTGCTTCTCTAAAACTGCATTTTGATTCTTGAAAATGTCATTTATTCATTTATTTGACCCATAATTATAGTCTTAAAGACCAAAGATATGGATAATTCCATGAACTAATGAAATCCCAGGTAGACCAGTAGCTTCTTCCTTTTAGCCAAATCCACCTCTAAGTTTGGTCAAATCTTCAGCGAGATCTGATGCCACCAACACCCTCAGGAGAATCCAGAGGCAGACTGGTCTGTGCCAGAGTTTCCCAGGAATTCCATGTGAGTAAAGAACCGCACAGATCACCTTTTGATCCCTCTCTCCAAATTCATTCCTTTTTGGATGAAGCCATTCTCTTTGGTCAGGGTGGCTTGAAAGATACCTCAAGTTTCTGCTCATGTTTCACTCACCCAAGTCAACTGCAGATCAGAAACATCAAGTGAAAAGCCCCTGTCCCCCTGGAAAGCCTGTGTTCCATTTGAAAAAAAAAAAAGTGTTTCTCTTACATATTATATAACTCTGGGGAGGCAGTTGCTTAGCAACTGAGCCCAGTTGGCTGGGCTGGGAGTAGTTATTAACTCTTCCTGCAGTCAATTGACATTGTCAAGTCTTCCTGGAAGGCCACCAACCACCCCATTTCCATAACAGAAAGCTCATGACATTCATTTGTCCCTACATCAGGACACCTCCTGGTTCTCTCCTCACCAGAACTATAGTGCTGTCGTCCTGGGAAGGAGGACAGCATATGCAGCCATGTGCAGCTTGCCTAGTAAGACCAGCCTCAGGCTCTCTTCAACCTATGAGAGAACCTATTGAGAATCCATTTGGCCATGTAAGTGATATGAAATGGGACCCTTTGGCAAGCCATAGAAGTTAAATGTACACATCACCGGGGCGGGGCGCCTGGCTGGTTTAGTCCGGTAGAGCATGCCACTCTTGATTTGGGTTCATGAGTTTGAGTTTCACATTGGGCATAGAGCTTACTTAAAAAAATGCATACATCGCCATGTTCACATACATACTTACAGTTTCAACAGGAGTGTATGGAGCACCTACTATGTGCCAGACCCAGCAGTAGGCACTGGCAACAATAACAAACAAGAGAATCAAATGTCCCACCCTCACCAACCTTACATTCTAGTTGAAGAGATAGATGGTACTTCTATAGAAAGAAATAAACAAGATAATTCTGTTTGTCATAAGTGCTTTGAAGGGAATAAATGAGAGGATGTAATAGAAAGAGCTTGAGTCGATGTGTGGGAAGAAGTGTCTCTATACCTACAGCTATCTTTACGCACCCATCTAAATATATCAGTATAGAAGATGCATCCACATGCTAGGGACACTGTGTTGCTGCTGATGGATATATTCCATTCAATGTTAGTGTGACAAGAGCCCTAGAGCTAATCTCAATTCAGTCTCCAAAATCTTCCCCATCTCAGTAAATGGTACCACCTGATTCAGCCAGTTACTCAAGCAGTAATCCTGGAGACATCCTTAATTCTGTTTTCTCTCCTTTATTCATCAACACATCTATTGACTTTAATTTCAAAATAGACCTTGAACCTGTCCCTGGTTGACTAAAATAGCTTCCCAGCTGGTCTTCCCTGACGGTTCATTCTCCACCCAGTAGCCAAAGTGAGATTTAAAAAAAGAAACTCACTCTCTTCTTTGCTTAACATCTCTCAGTGGATTCCCTCCTGTTGTTCTCAGATTGCCTCCAAACACTTACTGCAAGGCCCTGTGTGTTTCACATCCTGGCTACTTCTCTCTTTTCATTTCTGACCATGCTTACTCTTACTTACCATGTCTCAGTCACTGTGGCTTGATTCTAACTCAAACAGGACAAGCTCATTTTTGCCTCAGGGCCTTTGCACACGCTGTTTCCTTTGCCCCTAGCCTGACAAACCCCTACTCATCTATCTTAGCTGAAAGGTCACTTTGTTAAAGAGGTTTTCTCTCACTGACCATCTGATTCCCTGATCCCAGCACCCTGGTTGATGCCTTCACAGAATTATCTCTACTTGTAATTATATATACATATGTAAATACATATATATAATAATACATGTATGCATATATTATACAATAACAATATAATAAATAATAATTACATACCTATGTATAACATATGAAAATGCTTTTAATTTGTCTTTCTCCTTTGAAAGGCTGAACTTCATGAGGACAGAGGACAGAGACCATACCATCTATTGCTCCCAACTGTATCTCCAGCATCCATTCAGGGGCATGGCATATATAGACAATATTCAGATCTTTTTTTTTTTTTTTACATAAAAGGTTAAATACAATATCATAAAATTGCTAGAATTTACTGAGTGTTTTCTACATCCCAAGCGCAAAACCAAACACTGGGTATATCACAATCCTGTTTAATCTTCACAATGACCCAATTAAGGTGGGTATGACTATTCCCATTTTAGAAATGAGTGAGCTTAGGTTCAGAGATAGATGCTGTAAGACCAAGGTCACAGCACTAAGTAGGGGCTGGGCTGAAACTGGAACTAGGCTTGCTCTGATTCTCAAAGCTGGGCTTTTCAATCACTGTATAATTCCAAATACTTGTGGACTTTTATAACACTTTTTCATCCCTCCCTGCTTTATCAATGAGGGATAGTTCTCTCATAGCAGAGGCGTATCAGAGATCGCTTGAGAGTTTGAGGTGGCACTTCGATGAGCTCAGTCTGGCTGGTCTTGCAAAGTCAGGCAAAGTCCAGTTATCTGAACAACCAGAGCAGAGCAGACAAAGGGTGAACCAAAATAACTCCCCACACTGAGTCATTCCTGATCGCGCCTGGGAGGCTTTGCAGGACATCTGAGGCTCTCTGCAGCATAGAACATCTCCCTCTTGCTTTATGCCCAGCACAAACCTTTATTAAAAAGAATGTGTCAGTGGAAATAGCTGGCCCTAAACAATTCTGGAACTTGGTTTGGATTAAAATAAAATAACACAAACAGCTACCATTTCTTGGGCACTCAGGATGGGCCAAGCATTTGATCAAGATCTTAGATGCATTTGTCCCCACACAAAGTCACTCCAGGTGGGAACTATTCCTATCCCCATTTTACAGGCAAAGAGACAGAGATGCAGTCATTTGGTCAGGCTGCAAAACTTGTAAATGGTAGAGCTGGGATACAAATGAAGTAGGTAAAGATCCTGAGTACAACCTCTTAACAATTGTATCCTATTTCCTATTCCACCAGGAGCACCCTATCTTATAATGCCTTGGGACTTTTCTGAAAATCTATTGCATTGCCTGATGGTCGCTTCACATGCAGATTCTAAGTATCATTAGAATCATCTTGGCCAAGATGAAACAGTAGTTATGGATCACAGACAGTTGGTGCATAGTCCAATCCTGCCAATTAGTGAGTGCAAAGGCAAGGCTTTCTGAATCCAGGGCTGGAGGTAGAGATTCATAGGCATGTATGATCCATAGCTCCTTTGTTTCAGGATGCATTACATATAACAAAGATCTGCAAGATCATCATCTTAGACAATACCATTGGCTTCTGTAAAGGCCAAGAAGAATGACAGAATGAGCTAGCCTGCAAAATAGCACCATAGCCTCAAAAAGGCCTTGATTTCTGCCTCTGTGAAATAGGAATTTTGGCAGTATGAGCTAGTTGTTTCTAAGGTTGCTTTTAGCCCCAAAATTCTTGCCTCCAACCTCTCAGCTTGTTTTTTTCTGAGCCTGCAATGCCCTTCTGTCTCCTATCTTTACTTTGCTAAGTTTTATTCATCATTTGGGACTCAGATCAGGAATCACTTCCTCCAGGAAGCCTTCCTTAAGTCCTGGTGCAGGTCAAATGCATCCCTGGATTTCTTTGGCTTATTCCTATCACAGGACACCTCACTATTTGTCAAAATTGTCTTAAGCATCCAGATTCCCCATCAGCCTCTGAATCTCTTGGGGGGGGGGCAGGGAGTCTGTCCTAGATAATTCCTTTTCATCAACAACCAGCACAGCCCCTGGTACTTAAGAGACACCCAACATGGGTGCACATAGCACCATGATCTCCAGCATGGTAATTATTCCTGGAAGAATTTGACCCAAAGAGCTCCAGGGAATTGAACAAAATTGAATGCAGTGGAAAGTCTGAACATCACAGAGACTCAAGAAGCATATAAAACATAAAGAGAAAATTGCTTTTCAAAATTGTAACAAAGGGAAGAAAAGATTCGCATTGGCTGTTAATACAGGCTTTGTGGATGCGGTGGGATGGGGAGAGAATAATTAACTTTCTCTGCACACCTCCCAAATGTTCAATAATATCAAATAAAGAAAAAAAGTTGTAAGAAGAGTACCTTTTTTCTTTACCCATTTCCCACTCTTGCAGGAAAGCATGACACAATATGATAGAAGAAAATCATCAAGCTCTCAGCTTTGCCACGAACCGGGTTTGTGATCTTGGATAAGTTATCTCTCTTCTCTGAATCGTACATACTTCATCTTTAAGTAAGAGAGATGGACTAGGGTATTCACCAAGGGTTCTGGTTCATATGTATTCTTTAGGCATCAAGCCATACTGTTCTCACATGGATTTTTGGTGATAAATTAGGGTTTTTTTCCCTTGGGGAATTCTCTCATTTTTTCCCCCCATGTTCAAAGACACACAAACTGTTCACAATTCCCTGCTGTTGTAAGAGCAATTTGCCTTCATTATCCTAAACCTTTCAGCATTTCTTGAAACCTCTTTTTATAGGAAGAAAAAATGTTCCCGATGTGATCACAGGAGATAAATCTGCCATTTCACATTTCAAAAAGTAATCAAAATGCACCCTACTAGAGTAGGTACTCATTACAATTTATGACGAGTGCTTGAAATTGCCTTTATCTTTCTTCTCATCTGTCCAGAATTATTGTTTCTATTTAGGACAGGAATGCCTAAATGCCTAAAGGTGTTGAGGGTGGACGTGAAGAAATCTCTGGTGTGATTCTGCTATTTCATGTTGTTTCCTTCAAGCATTGCATTAGCTTGGGTTGACCAAAATTCATTTACATGATTTCCCTTCTTTTTTTGACGAGGAGCCAAGACCTGCAGGAAAGGTGGTAAAGGACTCAGGAAATAGGACTATTTTACCCATTAGGGCCTGAGGCCGACAAGCTTTTTAAGAGCCCATGAAAATGTCTGAGAGCTAAAAACAATATATAGCTCCAAAATAGAAAAAGAAAATGTGCAAGCAGAATTAATAAAGGCTTAAATTAAATGGGCTCCATAACCTACCATCATGTCAACCTCAGTATTTCTGAAATTTAGTGTTCATAAAAGTTCCATTATGTTTGAAAAGAGTTGATGGGTTAGAATCTCATTTCACAAGAATTTCTGAGTATTCTTGATGATTTGTCAAGAAATTACAGATAAATGTAAATTGAGAGCGTTACCATAGTAACAAAATAATTCCAAAAGCTGACTTTCATATTTCCTTTAAAATGCATCAATAAAAATGCATTTAATTTGTATGATATGATGTGAGTTTGGGACTCCAAAATAAGGTTGCTTAGGGCAAACCAAAGTCTTAAAGTAGCCTTACATAGGATGAGCTGATGAATGGACAGGTTGATGGATAGATGAAAGAATGTGCATATATGTATAGACAGATGTATGGATGGACGGATGGATGGACAGATATGTATAAGGATAGATGAACAGGTGGATAGATGGATGGATAAATGCATGGACTGATGGACAGGGATGGATAGGAGGGTGGAGGGTGGATAGATGGATAGATAGGTGACCAAGTGGATGGAGAGATGGATGGATGGATGGAAAAAGAGATAGATAAAGTTACTGATTCAGTAGCAGTTCCTACCTCAGTGAGGTAGTGGATGTGCCCTGACTCCTCACTTTCAAGCTGTTATTAAAATCATTTAAATTTAGTCACAAAACCTTGAGCACAAGGACTGAAAGAGTCCCAAGAGACCCTCTAGGACAACATTGTTCATCTTATAGGTGAAAACACTGAAGGTCAGAGAAAGGAAGGAACTTAGCTGGTGGCACATTTTCTTTGCTCTCATCAAACAGGAGGTTGTTGCTTAAATGTTTGCCTTGTGGAGAGACCCGGCAGATGCCTGTTTCTCAGGCACAGTACATATTTATAGGAAAGAGTTTCACAACTGATGACAGCTTGCCACTAAACTAATAGGTCTCGGTCTTGTTTCCTGCACACTTCCCTTGCTATCTCCTAAAGAAGGCAGACAAGTGAATGGCAGTGCTGGGTCTGTGCTACAACTACTTTGTAGCCATAGCTGAGAACTGTATCTGCTTAATTCACACTCACGTTAACTTTTTAAAAATATTATTTATTTATTTGACATAGAGAGAGAGCAAGCACAAGCAGGGGGAGCTGTAGAGGGAGAGGGAGAAGGAGACTCCCTGCTGAGAAGGGAGCTGGATGCAGGGCTCAATCCCAGGACCCTGGAATCATGACCTGACCGAAGGCAGACGCTTAACCAACTGAGGCCACTCAGGTGTCCTCACACTCACATTATCTTACTTTAGCACATCCTCAGTCCCTTCCTGAGTCATTAAACCATCAGTTGAGACATGGTAGAAAAAAAAAGAAGCCCTTTGTTCTTCCACATATTAGACTTTCCCTGTGGCTTTTCTCTTGGTGATAGCATTAGGATTTTCCTTCAGGAAACCACCATACCTGACCTTAACCCATGTGTTAGGGGAGCCCAGAACCAGCCAGCCACTCAGTTCCTACATCATGCTAGCTCCAGTGATTGATTCAAAGATGAGCATATGTACAAGTCTGACTACACAATACATATATGAGCCCACTTAATCCTCTCTATGATCCTGTGAGATAGGTACTATTATTAAACCCTTTTAAAGATGAGAGAACAGAGGCACAGAAAGTTAAATAACTTGCCGAAGATTGTATAGCTGACATGTGGCAGGGATGAGGTTTGAACCCACGTGGCCGTATTTAAAGTCAGCACGCTTAATGCTGCAATTGTCCCACCTTTTTAGTACTTGATGTATAGCGTGTCCTCCAGAAATACCAGTGGATGAGTTTTATCAGAGATGCTAAAAAATATAAACATATATTTATTTGCTCCCATTAAGTGCTTAATTGACAACTTCAACATGACTTAATCCCGGGAGAACTGGATTTAGTGACCTCATGTAACTTTATTTTTTTTAAAGATATTATTTATTTATTTGAGGGAAAGGAGCTGAGGGAGAGAATCCCAAGCAGATTCCCCACTGAGTGTGGAGCCTAACACGAGGCTCAATCCCACGATCTCAACATCCATGACCTGAGCAGAAAACAAGAGTTGGACGCAGAACTGACTGAGCCACCCAGATACTCTGACTCTATGTAACTTTATACATAGGGTGACTCACTTTTCTGGAAATTTCTTTCATGGTCACTCTGGCTATGCAGAAGCTACCAAGAACTATGAGGAGGTAAAGAATGAAATCTTTCAAGGTCAAAAATGCTGCCAAAAGTCAGCTCTAAAGCTGGTGGGAGTTATTCATGGAAGAGTCGCACTCTGATCTTGCACAGTTTTACAACAAATGTTATCTGTTTTCTCAGCTCAGAGTAATTTAGAAATGGCAACCTAGATAAAAGTCTGTGTAGCATTGAGGAAAGAGCTGTTAATTCAGGAGCTGGATTGACCTAGAAGAGTACCCCAGTCCTAAAACTGACAAATGAAGGGCTTTACCTCTCTCAGCCTCAGTTACCTTATCTGTAAAATGGTGGCAATAATACTATCTACCTCGTGCTATTTCTTTGAGAAGGAAATTAAACTATTGGTACAAAGTACCCAGCACTTAGTAGGTCCTTGCAAAGCTATACCCATTATGATCAATGAATGATAAGTTTTTCATCCCTCCTCAGGGTCAGTATCCTCGTTTATAAACTATGGATTATAGCAAGAGTCCTCTTGGGGAATTTTACAAGGTTGTTGGACAGGGTAGTAATGGTAATGGAAATAAAAATGCTTTTTAAATGGCTAAATGCCACTTAAGTGCAAGGCAGTATTATAGTTATTACTACTACAGCAGTAAGAATTATACTATTGTTAATAGTTATTACTATTAGTCATCATTATAACCACTGCTATAAAGGAATATAATATTAGTCCTTAGGATACTGCATATTCACAATAATCTCCTAGGTGAAGAGTGACCACACTGAAAATGAACACCCAGAACTGTGGCCTTTCTATCAAACAGGAATTAATAGCAATAGCACCTCCTTTGTAACTGAAATGAATTAGACAAGCATCCCCGCTGATACAAGGAGACATAGACAAAAACCAACAACCGAGTATAAAGTGGCAAGTACCTCGCAGAGCAACTGCCAAGCACAAGGTAACAGCACAGTAAATTCCATTAGGAATTCCATAGGAAAACTATGAGGGGCCACCTGGGTGGCTCTGTGGTTGAGCGTCTGCCCTTTGGCTCAGGGTGCGATCCCAGGGGTCCTGGATTGAGTCCCACATTGGGCCTCCCTGGAGGAAGCCTGCTTCTCCCTCTGCCTATGTCTCTGCCTTCTCCTTGTGTCTCTTATGATAAATAAATAAAATCATTTTTTTTTAAAAAAGGAGTAGTAACTATGAGATGAGGTAGATTAAAGATGGCTGCCAAGTCTCTACCACTCACATCCAGAGTGGGGTTATTCCCCTCCCTTGAATCTGAGCTGGCCTCGTGACTTGTTTTGTACCGACAGAATGCAACACACAACTTTTAAAGATGTTCCTTAAGAGATCTTCAGCTTTTGCCCTTGCTCTTTTCTTCCCCTCTTAGACTCCCACTGCCATGTTGAAAGAAGCCCCAGCCACACGTGGAGGCCACATGAGAGGAAACTGAGATGCTCAGGTGGTAAGCAGCTCAAGCCGCTAGATGTGCAGCTGACCCTCTTGGCATTTCCAGCCCAGTCAAGCTGCCCCTGTTACTGTGACTCTGTCCCACACCACATGGACCAGAAGAATCACCAAGCTGAGCCCAGTAGAACTGCAGAATCACATAATAACAGAAGGGTTGTTATTTGAAGCTACTATGTTTTGGGGATGGTTTGTCACGCAGCAATAGCTAACCGAAACAAAAATGGATATGAGTGCTCCAGTGAGATGTTCCTAATCCCAGAGAGGGGCAGGGAAGGCTCCCTGGAAAGAGAGCGTGTGGGAATCATATGGGATTTGTTGGGTTAAGCAGGTGTACGAGGGTCCTAGCTTTCACTCACAAGTCAACCCTCTCTCTACTTGATGCTTCTGAGTCCAAAGCCAGGTTAGTGATAAGAAAAAGAATTCTAAAATTTCTCTCCACCCGGATAATTGTTTTCTCCTCTTTATAGGATCAGTGCCCCCACTTCCCTGGCTTCTAAATCAAAATGACAAGGGCCTCCAAATTGGTTCAGGTGCTCATGCATTTGTAAAAATGTCTTTTGCTAGAAAAGGCCTGGTATGTCTAATTTCTGCCCCGAGCACATTTTATAGTTAAGCTATATTATAAATGGCGTTTAATTTACCCAGCAATGTCAGGCTACATCAACTGAGAGCCAGTGATAATATATATGAGATCCTTTTGTACAGTCTGATCAGGGTTGGGAGGAGGGGAGATGTGGATTTAATCATCTTTGTCCGAAATTTATATTCTTTTCTTCCCCTCTCTGCTGCTTTTTCTATGTTCAGCCACATGGGAAGGACAGTGAGAGCCTTTCAAAGCACCAGGCCAGGTTCAAGGGGGCAAGTCTGTGGATGAGTCGAGGTTTTAAACACGAGTCGAAAGGTCAAGGTTGGGAGCCCTGTTGACTTCTGAGCAGGCTCAGAGCATTGGCTCCCTTCCACTGTGGTTGGAGAGAGATGGTGCCAGTAGCGGTGGGCTGGCAGAAATGAACTCAATGAACTTTAGCTGGGAAGCTGGGACAGGCGAACCTGTCTCATGATGAGGAGTGAGGGGGTGGGATTATTCTTTCAAATCCTGTCTGCAAAGGCCTCCTCACTAACCCTCTTCACTTCGTAGAAGCTTTATCAAACCAGAACAAGCCACTCCCCTGCTTACAATGAGCTTCTGAGGGCAAGAGAATAACCTCCCTGAACACCTCCCAGCAGCCCCCCTGCCCTACAGGATCTGGCCCACCCACCTCTTCACTTCATTTCGCCCTACTTCCTTCCCTGACCTTGATACTCTGGCCACAATAGCTTTCTGGTAGTTCTTCAAATGCCTGAAACCCTGGCTAGTCATCCAAGGAGAAGCCCGAAGGTTGCATCCTGAGTGCTAGCTAAGGCATCCCTGACTCAGCCTGTCCCCAACAGGTGCAGAAGTAGAAAAGAGCCTGGTGGTAGCAATAATTCATGTCAGGGAGGCTGTCCCAGTGCCTGGCAGTTCGGGGCCTGGATCATGGGAAGTTGAATGTGATTGATCACACATAGGGTGCACTTATTTGGCTCATTAAAAGAGTTAACTAGGTTTCCAAAGGCAAGAGGAACCAGGAGACCAGGACTGTCTGGGAGAGAGAACACGGTGGGCTAGAAGTAGACTCCCACCACCATCCATACTACAGGGAGGCAGCATATTCTTTCCCAGTCACTCAGACACGGATGTGAATCCCAGCTCTGGGTCTTGCCAGCTGTGTGATCTTAAGCAAGTCACTCAATCTCTCCAAGCCTCAGTGGCTCCTGCTGTGAAATGGGGATCATCAGACTTTATGGAGCTGGACTGTTCTGTGGCTCATATGAGGGAATATGAGGAAGAGGCTTAGCATGTGACTGCTTATAAATGGTAAGCATAATCATTAGAACAAAGGAATCATAAAGGGTCATGGCTTAGAGGTCGAATAATTCAGGCACAGTAACTGTGCCTCACGAAACCTCTGGAAGAGACAACATGTGGAGCTTCCTAGGCAGTAGGGAGGGGATAGCCAGAGTATCTGGTTTTTAAAAGGCTCCCCATGGAAATATCAGAAAGGGAGACAGAACGTAAAGACTGCTAACTCTGGGAAACGAACTAGGGGTGGTAGAAGGGGAGGATGGGCGGGGGGTGGAAGTGAATGGGTGACGGCACTGGGATTTCTGTATGTTAGTAATTGAACACCAATAAAAAAAAAATACAAAAAAAAAAATTAAAAAAAAAAAAATAAAAAAATAAAAGATCCCCATGGCCTTTCAAGTCACATTTGGAAAAATACTGATAAAGCCCTCCCTCACTAATTTAAAGATGGAGAAACTGAGCCCAGAGAGGGACAGAGATGGGCTCAAGGTCACACAGTACATCTTCGGCAGCTGTGTCAGTTCCAGATCACAGATCTCTGACTCTGGGTTGGGTGGTCTTTCTGCTGGTCCAGGCCAAGGGGTTGTATTAAGTCAGACTGGGATGCCTGGCCCTAGCTGGGGCCCCATGGGTAGTGTGAGGGACTGCCACTCAGCTCATGCTCTTGGAGGTCACAGAAGCTCTCAGAGTCCTTGGGTGTCTTTTTATCCTCTTCAAGTACACAGTGCCCCTGAGAATGTCTGATGTTCCCTGGAAACTCTCCATCTTGTGTACTATCACAGATTAACACACCAAACCCTTCTCCCTCATTGCAAGGTGGACCATCATTTTACCCCATGATGTAAACATTGAATGATCAGCATGTAGGCAATGCAGCCCAGCAATGAACTATTAATGCATATTCACTGAATAATGAATGAACAAACATGCTGAATTGGTGAATAAATGAAAGATCATAGAGAATATACGTTCATTGAGGGTTGGCGTTGTATAGTACACACATTAAATATTTGCTGTTTGTGGCTGAATCAGTGAATCAGGCCCCAAATTGCCCACAGACTAGTGGGAGAAACAGGGGTATAAGCAAAACTAAGACTAGGGAGCCAGTGAAGATAGCTTGGACTTGGGGGGAATTTTGGGGTCTTGTTCCAATCACAGGAAGAGGCCCAAGAAGGAGAAAGGCAAGTTACAGACTAAAATGAACTACATGGTGCCATTTTGTTAAGAATTCAAAGTGTATGTGCCCCAATTAGGGCCATTCTATAAAATAATGGGGTCGTATTCTTCAAAAACACCAATGTCAGGAAACATAAGGCAAGGAATTCATTCCATCATGGAGTCTCTCTGACCCTCAATTCCTTCATCTGAAAAATAGGGACTAATCTTCTATATCGCTAGCCCCTCAAAATTGTTTTGCAGCAACCTAATCCCATAACGGGTATCCTCCGCCACATGCAGAGAATAAATTACTATTTTTATTACTACTCAGAATAAAGCTATCCCAGGACCTGAAGGAATTAATTTGTTTTCGGCCAAAACTCATTAATTGATTGTCCAAGTTTATGCATTAAGGAAAATATGGGTATATTATTTATGCACATACACACGCTCTGCTATGTATTGGCAATTCTGCTCAAAAGTATTTTCCCACGTGTGCAAGAGAACAAAGAGCCAACATATTGTTTGCCATAAAGTGAAGTTAGTAACATTGCTCTCAGTAGGTTTTCCTGGAGTTTCTGGCCTCTGTTCCTAAGAAGTCTGGGATAGTTAAAGAAGGTTCTCTTAAAGTGATATCTACTTGGCCATGAAGAGTCTCACCCCTAAAATTTTTTTGTTTTTTTTCTAGAGATGATTGGGTACAACCAAACCACTTCACAATATGTAGATACCAACCAGGACTAGTGACCCCGGGAATGCACCTTTCCCAGCCCTGGTCCCTCAGAGAGAGCTGCTTTCTGCCTAGAAGTCACGGGCCTACATGAGAGAGAGAGAGGAGAAGAGAGAGAAAAAGAACTTGCAGATCTGAGTCATACCTGAATTGGCAGAATGATTGCATGTTAGGTTCTCCGAGGGCAAGTTATGCCTTATTTACTTCTGCATCTCTAGTGCCTACCAAGTGCTTGCTAACGAGTGGAAGGTCTGAAGGAAAAGAGAATAGATCTTGAATGAATGAAGGAATCCTAATATACCAGTGCTTAGCCATCTGAGCCCCAGCTTCCTTATCTATAATCAAATGGCTATAATAGTCACCCTCGAAGACTCTGCTAGTAATTAAGCAAGATTCTATAAATGAAGCCATGGCAGGGATTCTAGTGCATTATGGGAATTCGTTTTCTTCTCAGGTCTTTCTAGGGATCTACTTTCTTTAGAAACAGGGAGACATAGTGGAGAGACCAAGACAGATAAGACCCAGACATTGCCTTCTGGAGGCCCCTGATGGCAAGAGGACTTGCCAGGGAGGACCAGGCTATGCCCACTGGTTCTTTGTCTGGAGTTTTGTGGCGATCTGAGATGAACCTTGGTCATTAAACACCAGCCAGTGAGTAATGGGTTCACCCATCCAGACCCTTCCCTTCTTTTTTTTTTTTAATTTTTTATTTATTTATGATATTCACATAGAGAGAGAGAGAGAGAGGCAGAGACACAGGCCAGAGGGGAGAGAAGCAGGCTCCATGTACCGGGAGCCCGACGTGGGATTCGATCCCGGGTCTCCAGGATCGTGCCCTGGGCCAAAGGCAGGCACCAAACCGCTGTGCCCACCCAGGGATCCCCAGACCCTTCCCTTCTTAGAACCTCAATTTTATTAACCAAGATAACAAACTACCTTACATTGGGAAGCAGAGGCTAGATGTAGCTGCTCTAACAGCAACACTCCTATCTGAATTCCTACAGAACATCCTATCTCTAGGGTTTGTTCAGTTGCAAATTCTGTTCCAGCTAGGAATGACACACCAAGTCTCTCTTCTCAAGACTCTGGGGAATAGGTGCTCACTCACTTACTCATAGTAGTATATATACTGAGTATCTAATTTCTTTTTAAAAAATATTTATTTATTTATTTATTTATTTATTTATTTTTATTTATTTATTCATTCATGAGAGACACACAGAGAGAGCGGTGAGACATAGGCAGAAGGAGAAGCAGGCTCCCTGTGGGGAACCTGATATGGGACTGATCCCAGGACCCTGGGATCACAATCTGAGCCAAAGGCAAATGCTCAACCACTGAGTTACAAGGTGCCCCTTCAATTTCTTTTTTTAAAGAGATTTTATTTATTTATTTATTTATTTATTTATTTATTTATTTGAGAGAGAGAGAGAAGGCACGAGTGGAGAGACAGAGGAAGAGGGAGAAGCAGACTCTCTACTGAGCGGGAAGCCCCACGAAGGACTTGGTCCCAAGACCCTAAGAGCCCACCCTGAGCCAAAGGCAGATGCTTAATTGACTGAGCCATGCAGGTACTCCCTGAGTATCCAATTTCTGTCGGGCAAAGTGCCTAATCTATTGATGGAACATTCCCTATTTTTGCTTATACCAACTAGATGAAAAAGGTACAGTTATTTTTCCTCCATATACTGTTTCCGTTAAGCACAAACAACTTGCTGAGGGTTATATGGCTCATTAAGTGACAAAGCTGGGATCCAGACTCAGGCTTCTGTGGTCCTAACTTCTGAGCTCTTGGCTACTGCCATATGCCCAGTGAGCACCTGCTGACTGCTCAATGCACCACATTCTGAGCTACATGTTGGTGACATAGGCACAAGGTGTTCTTAGTCTGGGAGGAGGAACAACCATGTGTTAGCATGCATACTAATAATAAGCACTTCCCACACATTAATTAAGAAGGATTACACTTCAGGATTCATTCATTCCAGCCTCTGCATTTATTGATCTTCTGTTTTCTGGGAGATGGACTGCTGATTGAGAGGGAAATGTGATGCCATCCCTTGCTTTGGAAGACCTCATTGTCTAGAAGAGGGGAGAAAGGTTTTCAAACTCTTGCATCTGTGGGGAAGTGTCTGATAGTGATGTAATCCATTTGTGGATGCATCCCATGATTGACACCTGCTCTGCTTACCACGAGTCCAGGTCCTGGGCTGTAATAAATCCGGGAGGGTACACAGTGAGACCGCGTCCTTCTATTATTCTGTGACATCAGTCATAGGATGTGCATATATGTTGAATACGCTATGATAATGATGATATTGATACCATCAATATTGTCTAATATTATATATGTTACTCTAAGTATTGAATGTCTACTAGGTACCAGCCACTATTCTATGTGTTTTACAGGGTCAACTCATGAGTTCTCACTACTTCCTGTGATGTGGGTCCATTGATCATTGTCATTTCGCAGCTGAAGAAACTGAGGCCCAGAAAGTTCAGCACTTTCCTAAGCTTACACTTTTTTTTTTAAGATTTATTTATTGGTTAATGAGAGACACAGAGAGAAAGCAGAGACACAGGCAGAGGGAGAAGCAGGCTCCACGCAGGGAGCCCGAAGTGGGACTCATCCCGGGACTCCAGGATCATTCCTGGGCCGAAGGCAGGCGTTTAAACCTCTGAGCCACCCAGGTGTCCCAAGCTTACCATTTGAATTAACAAGAGTGTCTGGGCTTTCTTTAGAAACAAACAACAAGTGTTGCTTTAACCCGGACTGAAGTAAATGCATGCAATGAGCCCCAGCACATCATTTTTTTATTTATGCCATAATTAGGTAATTTCCCTTCCTGAAGCCCTGGAAAACTAGGACTGATTCCACATATTTTGCATTAATTTCCAAGGTGGTGGACCCAAATTAGCTTACAACTTGGTAAACTTGCCTTCGAGGTGGTACAGAGGTAGAGGTCTGATCAGAGTCTGCAGGCTACGAGGAGCAAGAGGAGCTTTGGTCCATTTCTTTTTGCTCATTGCTTTACAGTTTAATGGTGCACTTCCACATCCCAGGCTGCCAGGTATAGCTGTATAGATTGTGCACTGCTTACCTTCAAGGGCGGGGGACCATTCACCTACACTGCTAGAGAGGGCAGGGAGTTGACCATAGGAATTTGCAATCTCACAATTCACTCTATGGGAGAGGCACAGGAAGCATTACATTCTCCTTTTGCAGATGGAAACTGGAGCTGAGTTGATCAAACCCCTTCCCTCCAGCAACACACAACACAGAAACTCCAGGGTGGGGTCCACATCCAGGCCTGTCTCCATTCTATGCCAGTGCTGAGTCCACCACTTTCAGAATGTATACTCTGGAGTACATTCTTTTAAACACCTTCTCCCTCTGTTTCCATACTATTAAAGCTCTGAGGAAATCACAACATTACATAATAGCAGCATTACTAAAACCATGCAGAGAACCACGTTTGAAAAAAAAAAAAAAGCACATTTTGTTTTCCCACTAACCTCCACAATTGCTCCTAAGTGCATTGCTCGCATTCCAGGTGAACCTTTCTGTGAGGAAGGGAAGGGCTCCTGGGGCCCCCATGTTGAAGCTTCTCTTTACTTTCCACCCTAGATTGATTTGCAGGAAATGGACCCCTTGAAATGCCCAAATACACCAGTTCATGAGGACATGCCCTCCCACAAACGCCCACCTCAAATGATCTTTCCCTAAGCTGGCCCAAATGAGGGGAAGATTGTGCGTTTTCTGCAATTTTTAAAGATTATTTATTTTTACTTAGAGTGCACCAGCGGGGGAAGGGGGCAGAGGGAGAGAGAGAACTTTCCAGCAGACTCCCCGCTGAGTAGGAACCTGAGGCAGGGCTTAATCCTACACCCCTGAGATCATGACCTAAGCTGAAATCAAGAGTCAGAAGCTCAAGGGACTGAGCCACCCAGGCACTTTTCTGGCAATGTTTTTGTGTCCTGTGACTCCAAACTGGGGTCAGTCATAGCAAAGAATTAATTTTTCTTTCTTTCTTTCTTTCTTTTTCTTTCTTTCTTTCTTTCTTTCTTTATTTCTTCTTTCTTTTTCTTTCTTTCTTTCTTTCTTCTTTCTTTTCTTTCTTCTTTCTTTCTTTTTCTTTCTTCTTTCTTTCTTTCTCTTCTTCTACTTCCTTCCTTCCTTCCTTCCTTCCTTCCTTCCTTCCTTCCTTCCTTCCTTTCCTTCCTTCCTCCTTTCTTTCCAACAAATGGCTGAGAATAGAGAAGTGGTAAGAGACAACTCCAGACCCCCAAGGGCCTTATTGTCCAGTGAGGAAGGGAGGACGAGGCAGCAGACACAATGATCTTCCCCAGCTCTTAGATAGTTTATCAATGAGGCTACAGCTGGATGAATATGGATCAAAAGAGTTCCGAGCCCACATCATGGCAATTGAAAGGGTTGAGAAAGCAACTACTGAGGTCAGCCAAAGCAAGAATGTGAAATGTTACTAGTGGTGATTGCTCTACCCCAAGTAGAGACCTGACTAGCCCTGTGTTATGCCCCCCGGCAAGCTGACCACACCAGACACAGATAATTGGATTAACATGAACAGCCAACCTCTTGCCCAGCAGGACAAGCCATATTCCTCAGGAATCTGAGCTGGGAAACATGAAGAAGCTGAATGTTAGGGGCTATGTCTGGACTGCCATGACCTAGAGCAGTACTGTCCAATAGAAACTTTCTACTGAGATGGGAATGTTCTCTGTGTTGTCCAACATGGTAGCCACTAGCCACACATGGTTACTGAGTACTTGAAATGTGCTAGTGGGACTGAGGAACTCTAACTCCATTTTAAATTAATTTTAATTAATTCACGTTTAAAGTAAATAGCCACATGTGGCTGGCTAGTGGCTATGGTATTAGATGGTGAACATGTAGAGTTTGAGCCAAGAGAAGCCATGACAGCCCATGTTTAAGTAGAGATGATGAGGGAGCTCACTGGTGAGTGAGCAGAAGGAGGCAGACGAGAGAGAGAGAGAGAGAGAGAGATGAAAGAGCCGAAGTAACTGATGTAGGAGAAGCAGATGCCATGGAAGAGAGAAATGGAGGGAAGAAGCCCATCCCTGGAGCATCCTTGGCCCAATATTTGGGGTACCTTCTTATTCTTGATCTATCCCGAATGGCGCTTTGCTCTATAAGCCAAAGAAATACTAGTTCCTCTCTTGGAAGCCAGACTGATCTGAGAATCGGAGAATCAGCATAAGATCAACAAATCATTGCCATCATTGTATCACTCTTGCTATCCTAATCATCTGAGTTAAGTGACTTGTCTAAGATCACACAGGCTGGAGCCATTATCTGTCACTCCAGAGTCTGTGCTCTTTACTTGCTGGGCTCTTAGTCCTGAGTCAATGCTCCATTTTGGTATCCCCAACTCACTAATTTATGACACTAAGCCTTGGCACATGCCTACCCTCAAACTGAGAATGGGTGAGACCAGACAAGGAAACCATCACCCACTGGCTCATACCCACCCCTCTGCCCTGTAGGACTTGTCCCAAGCTCCAGACTGTATCCACCCACCTTGCTCTGACTTCCAGCCTTCGGATAATCCCTGGCATCCAGCTACTGGCCCAAGGCTGAGCCTGACTCCATCATCCATGCCTCAAGCACGCTTCCCTGGCTCTTCTACACTGCACGCCCTCGACTGGGTTTCTCAATGAGCCACTCTCTACAATCTATGGTGAGAGCAGAGAAGCACGGAGGGGGCACCTGGCCTGGGACCTGAACCTCCCTGAGCCTCCTGGTTGATTCTTGCTTGCTTTGACTCAGGCATCTGCTTGGATGGCACCATTCCCAGGTTGTGAGCTGGTCTGCTAGTGTTTCAAAGATTCAGGTGCCAAGTCAGCACGGGAGGGAAGCTCCAGCTGACTTCAGTTTCTGCGTAACGCTCTTTTTATGCAGTCACTCTGCCATGGATGGCCACACAATGTAAATATCCAATTTGGGTAATGGATACCATTGGTTCGATGGAGACAGATGTCTTAAGGCTTTCCATGGATCTCA
Organism: Canis lupus familiaris; assembly: GCF_011100685.1. Taxonomy (NCBI): domain Eukaryota; kingdom Metazoa; phylum Chordata; class Mammalia; order Carnivora; family Canidae; genus Canis; species Canis lupus. The sequence goes on along the minus strand of NW_023330866.1, from coordinate 34,429 downwards.
GAACATACACTGAGAAGAGCAAGGATTCCACTGTTAGGAGAAGGATAAAGTCCCTTTAGAAAGGAAGTCAGAAAACAGGAGTCAGAGGTGCTAGTCCTGGCTCTGCCACTCACTGCAATGAGACTTTGAGTGAATAAGTCCTTTCTTTGGGTTTCTTTCCTCAGTAAAATGAAATTATCAGGGAACGGATTGAGGCAGGCCGAGAGTCCATCCAAAACTGCGAAGATCTGATTAATATGACGGACTCCAGGAAGGGTACCTTGCTAAGTTTTTCTGCAGAGCATGTCAATACCAAGCCCCCCTTCAACACATCACCTCTGGGAAATGGACAGCTCATAGACTATGACCCCCACATGAGGCCCACTGATGGCTTGGAGCGACCAAGCTGCTCGTCCAGGGTCATGCAGCTAACAGAAAACAACTCTAAGCATGGGTTTTTAGTAACTTTGCTGGTTTCTGCAGCTGTAGCGGATCAAGAGAAGGCAGATTCTATAACACCCAGTGTCGTGCCTAGAAATTTCGATTTTAAAGTGAGCTAAGCCACAGGGTAAATAATTACAGTCACTATGCCCTTGGAAAGAGACATGGCTCCGGCAGGGAAGTGCTGAGTGGCCCGCCCTGCGGCTGTGTGTTTACACAAAGGTTGCTGTTGTTTTTCACAAGTGTCTCTCTCTCCCTCCTCATCTCATTCCTCTCTCTCATCTTTCGTTCTGTAGAATTCGTTGGTGATTTCACATTTATTAGCTCACTAATTTCCTCCTAGCAATTCCTTGAGGGTAGGACAGTCTTGTTATTTCCAGCTTTCAGATACGGAACCAAGTCTCCGAGAGGCTGCCCAAGAGCACACAGACATATATGTGCTGCTGAATTGAGCATAAGAGCACACGGACATAAAGAAAGAGGCATCAAATTCAGATCTTTGGACTGATGCTGCCTCCCCACAACTGATATGAAGATGAAAGGTAATTTAGCATAGTTTTACGAACATGGTGAGCCCTACACTGGGTTAGATACCAGCTAAGAGACATATGGATGAGTAAGCTTTGGTTGACAGTTTAGAGGGAGGCGTGTGAAGTGGTAACTCATGCATACAGTACATGAGTTACCTATATTGAGGGATAAAATGTGATGGGGGGGGGCAGAGTATGATTTGTAAGTAGCGCAGAGCGGAGACAGCCAAAGGAAATTCTCACAGAAAAAGACAATTAATTACTGGGTTTTGAAGGGTGAATAGAAGTTCACCAGGTGACTATTGGTAGCAATAATGGTAACTTTTTATTGAGTGCTTGCTATGGGCTACACATATCTACCCACTCGGACTATTCATAACGATCTTGCAAGGGAGACAGGATCGGTCAGTCAGGCCAAAATGGTCCAGAGCACTAAGTGCATAGCTCAAGGTCAGGCTGCTCAAATCAGCCACCTGGACATTTAATCTTCAACTATACAAATTCCTAAAATGGACTGTCCAGTTTGAAGGAACTGCGTGGCAAGAAGGATGTTGCACCCAGGAGCCATCAGGGGGAGTATTGAAGGTTGGGAAGAACTGTTTCTCCTCTTTGTGAGCTGACTTGAGACACCTGACATTTGCCACTAGAGGAGGAAATATTTCCTATCCCAGAGTCTAGTCAAACCGCCCCTAATTTCTGGGCTTGTGTCTGCTCTTCATTTGGTCATTGTTATGTGGTACCTCATATCCTAGCATCTAGAACAAACCTGGGCTTTGGAATCAAATAGTCCTAGGTTTGAATTCTGGCCAAATCATGCATTGCTTATAACACCTTAGCAAGTGCCAATACCTTTCCAAGACTCAGTTTCCTCATTTGTAATATCTGCTTAGTGACATCACCTGATAAGGTTGGGTAAGGATCACATGAGTGAATACATAGGGTAAATACATGGACAGTTCTCTGGCACAGAGTCGACCCACACTAAATGGCATAAAGCGTGCTATATTTTGCCATTCTTTCGTAACAAGCCCAAGAAGAAATGCATGGGAGTGCCTAGGGTCTTGAGTCTTCCATGCCGGCACCCATCTCCCTGAAGCTTGATTTTCTGGTATGCATAAAGCATCTTAACTCCCATGTCTCATCCCAGCCCTGTGAGGACAGCTTTGTGTATGTGGCTGTGGTTACTGTGATCCATTTTACAGATGAGAAAACTGAGGCTCATAGCTAGGAGATGATTGAGCTTAGGTTCCTGACCTTAGGAGATTACAGAGACCAATTTTCTACACTTTTACATTCTTCGTTAATGGTTGGGTGGCCTGGGAATAAGTGAAATTAGAAACAGTCAGAATTTCAAAGCCAGCCAACAAACCAGCCACACTGCTCACTCTTTGTGGTCTTCGCTGGGAAGAATAATCCCTATGCTCTCTTTTTCTTGTTTTGTTTTGTTTTCTATTTTTCTTTCTTTTTCTCTCTTTCTTTCAGTGATATTAAGGGCTTGGGGAAAAATCCTTGTTGATTTGAGTCTCTGTCCTGCCAGGTTTTAGAGTTTGGTGAGCCAGGGTTTAGACCCACCCAGCCTGACCGCATACTAATGATAAAGTTGTGCACACATTTCATTGGGAAATACAGCAGGACCCACCTCGGAAGGTGCTGTGCCCAGCACTCAAGCTCCCATGCTCAGCGTCAGACTATCTGGATTCAAATCTTAGGTCATCTGCTTGACGACCTTGAGCTTTTTGAACTAACAGCCCCTCGAAGCCTTGGTTTCCTCATCCATAAAATAGAGAGAAATTGTAGAGATTAAATCAAATAACCTATGCAAGTGCCTAACGAGTATTCAGTAATAGTTAGATACGACAATTATGAACGAAATCACCCACACATACATTGTAACCTGTTTCAATTTATGACTCACTTATTCGACCAGTTTTCCGTGAGAGCTTACTATGTGCCAGGAACAGTGGTGGGCAGAGGGTACACATCCAGCATGCCTCTGACAAATATTTATCAGCTCCTGTCACATATCAGCAAAATCTGCACATGAGCTTGGGGAATGCAGAGAAGAGGCAACTGTGACGTGCGGCATTAAAAAAAAATTGATTCCTGATTGCAACCACATCTCGGCTTTGTGACTCTCGACACACTGCTTGACCTCTCTGTGCCTCCACTTTTCCAATCTCTAATGTGGGGATGATAACCGCATCTATTGGGGCCATTGTGAGCATTCTCTGAACGAATCCAGACAAACCACTTACCACAGGGCTTGGAACAAAATCAACTCTCCATGAATGCTGTTTTCATTGTTGAGACACAGTCTCAGTCGTGTTGTAGTAAATTACATCAGGCAGGTCCACGAGAATCGAGAATCGGTCTGTTCTCTCCGGGACCCCCGCCCCCCTCTTCACCAACGCCAAAAGGCTGCTACTAAAGAACCAGAGAATTATGCAAATATGCAAATCCAGTGAGGCAGCCTTTACCCAGCACTGTGGCTGCCTTTGGTACTCAGCAACTGGGACTGGCTGTCTTCAGAGAGGATTCCTTTGGTGTCATCACAACCTCTAGTGGACAACAGCGTACACGGCGCCTCACAGGCCTTTGTTCCAGCCTTCATCTGCCAGCTGCTGAGCCCAGGAAGTGCAGGGGAGAGTGGGGAGGATGGGCATGTCTGATGATTTCTTTCCCCTGTCAGGCTGGGTGCCCACCTGCCTGCCCCTCCCACTCACTCCTGTTTCCCTCTCTCTAATTCCACCCATGTGTGATGTGCTCCGAAAGGAAGCCTGCTTCAGAATCTTCACTACCCCCGCTGTAGAAACCCCTCCTCAGGCTGCTGGTCCCTGTCACATTCTTGCAGGGCCAGTCCCTAAGCTATCCACTCAGGGAAGGCTTCATCGACTCTCTGGAGAGAATGAACCACACCCACCTGTAAGAGCCCACAGCACTCTGATAGCCGCCTCCTGAAGCAAGGATCACAGGGCATGGATGCTAGTGATTTACTTCTGATCTCCCTTGCTAGGCTGCCACTCCTAGGGCAGGGACCTCATCATACGACTCCGTGTCTCCTGTGTCCCACGTGGGTGCCTGCACCCTACCTTGCTGCATGCATAGAAAGTGCTCAGTAAATGTTAAATGAATGAATGAGTAAATGTCTTCTCCAGAAGATTCTCTCCTTATATCTCCTTTCCAACCATTACACTGCCATCCTACATCTCTGGTACCATGGACTCTGCTTCCTTCCTTTTGGAAGGAAGGGCGCCTGCACCAGGCAAAGAAAAATTCTCACCTGCCACAGGTAACATATAGGTACCTGGGACTACACACTATCTCACCTCCACCCCTCCTACTTTGACCTAAATTGTCCAGATATTTATGCCAACATCTGCTTCACACCAACTTCAGGGATTCGCTCTCTTGGTGCTTAATAAGAGGGGCAACTTGCATTTTGGAAAGCAGGGAAGAAAACGGAGGAAACATTATTTGAGCATCTACTTTGAGCCAGGTGCTTTACAAGGAAGTATTATGTAATCATTGCAAGCATCCTTCCAGACTGGGACCGCCTTGCCCCCCCCCCCACCCCCATTACACAGATGGTAAAATGGATGCTCAGAGAAGAGAATTCTGCTGAAGGTCACACACTCATAACCAGTAGAGCTGGACCTGGACCCAGGTTTCAAAGCCACAATATTTCTTTTCCAGAACCCTATAAATCTAATACCAGCACCCAGCTCAAACTCCCCAGAACAGCCTTGCCATGGCCTCTTTGGTGTTTTGCAGTTTGGCTCCATAAGGGAAACCACAGACTGGCATAAAAAAGGGCAGCTGGACTCTGTATTCTGAGGCTGCCTTTTGTGGAGCATTCTCCTGTCTTATCATCTTTTCCTTCCTCTTTTTCACTGCATGTCAAGTGTCATCAGTAACTTCTCTGAGAAATAGGAATCAGTTGTAGGAAGCAGAAAGGGGCGGGGGTAGAGGTGGAGGTGAGGCCGTCTTTAGAACTCCTCTCTGCTGACCTTTGGCTCTGCACACACCTGCTGGTTACAAAGGTCAGACTTCGGCCCCTCTGCCCTGTCACCAATTACAGCTTTGAGCGCCCCTAGTGGAGGTCTGCAGCACACCAGAGGACCAAACAGGGGGACCAGTAGATTGAGTCCTTTTGAATAGCTTTTTGAATTGCAGGAACGAATGTATTTGTGAGCAAAAAACACAAAACAAGCTACTCTGATCAGGAAATATCCCTTTGCCTTGGAAGAGGGAGGAAGGAACGTAACAGTATTTTCCTAATGACTAACCAATTCTTCTTGTGAACACAAGAATTCCTCAAGTTTAGACAAGGTGGCCCCTGGCAGGAGCAGCCAAAACTCCTTGGAAAAGAACGGCAATCCATAATGAAAATAGTTGTTAAGTGAATTTAACAACAACGCACATTAGGGACTAGAGGAGGCAGCAAATTTGAGTCTTATTGAGCAATATTGAATTTGCTTTATTAATTCAAGAGAAAAAGAAAAGAAATGACACTCAGGCTCTGTAGTCATAGCACGTAGCTACAATTATTCCCCATGTGCATATCTTTGACAATAAGAAGCCTCTTCAAAAACAAGTTATACTTTATACTTATTCATGCCTTACAGCAAAATGGCCCAGAGAATCACGTGACCTGCATAAGAATGTAGCAACAAGTCCCTTTCAAGTATTTACAAATCCCCTCACTGCACAGGCAAACAGGACTAGCTTGCAACCCTGTATTCGATGTACAGCTCTCCTGACTTTAGTGGAAGTGGGGCTCCAGGTTAAAAATAGAATTTATTGTGAGAGGTCAATGGTTTCCAAATGCACCATCAGAATTGGCAGTGCTATTGGCTACTCCTTCCTTACCACTCAGAGTCTTGGAGTCAGAAGCACACGGTTATTAATGAGCCTTCTGAAGTAGTACATCAGTTGACTTTAATTTGGCAGTGACCTGAAGTTAATTAAAAATATATGCTGGCTAGCTGTTGTGTTGAACAGTTGGAAAATAATATGAAATGTCTTAAAAATTAACACACACACATTTTGTGTTTGAGGCCAGTGAAGGAAGCAGGATATGAAATCCTTGTCTCAGATGACAATTCAATATGTGCCATTAAGACATTTTTTTTTTCCCCTGGAGGGTGGTGTATTGGAGAGTGTGGTCCTCAAAGGTAGACTCACTTTAGAAAAGCCAGCAAGACACTCGGTAGCTTTGGGTTCTTTCGTGTTAGTCACAACACAGATTCAAAAGGGGGATGAGGGAGGGAGATGTGGACCCTGTTCAAGGCCACCAAACCATTGTTGGAAAGACAGCTAATTAAGAAAGGGCATGCTGTGGTGGAAACGATTTATTTAAACTAATTCTCTTCCCCCATCTTTCCCAGAGAAATTGTCCAGACCTGGTGTAAATAGTGAATATTATTGCTTCATAAAAGGGGGGTTCTTTAATTATATGCTTTGTTAAACAAAAGGTGATGAATTATTTCCTTCGCTCTGCACTCCGGGGCTCCACATTTAAGGAGAAGGGAGTGGGGCATAAAATGCCTGATTTATGCTGAGGAGGGCACTCCAGGCCGTGGGGAAGAGTCGCAGGGACGGGGACCCGGAGCTAGGGCCCACGGAGCCGAGAGCTGTCCGCGGCCTTTGGTGCTGAAAGCAGGTGCGCGCGCCAGGTGTCCAGAACTCCCCGGGGAGAAAGGGCAGCGCCCTGCACCCCGGTCAAGACGGTCCAAACAAGAGACGAGGTTCCAGATGGGGAGGGTGTGCGCCCTCCGACTGTCTTCAGCCTGGGCAGACCCTGCAACTGCCTGCTTATTTCCCACGTGAGGAGCGCGTTTCTGAGAGCGGGAGTTGGACCTTTCCACAAGGGGAGGTCGGGTGGTCTACCGACGCTTCCCTCCACTTTGGGGTCTCCGAGTGAACTGATTAAGCCTTCAAAACTCTTGGGGTTAGCTCTGGGTGAGTGAAGCGCCCAACCCCCCCAACACACAACTTTTCCTGGGGGACCTCAGCGGGGTGGAGAAGAGGGTGCGGCTCCCGGTCTGGGAAGGAGGAGCAACCATCCTCCGCAAGCACGTGGTGGGTGAAACTAGCACCCTCCACCTCCTCAATTCCTAATAGTGTTAGAGACATTAGATTGTCGAGAGTGGTGGTGGTGGCGGCGGCGTTGGTGGTGGTGGGGGAGAGTGTCCGCTCAGGTTGCCAACTGTGACCTGACCCCTCTCCCTCCCCCGCCAAGTTCGGAGAATCCTAAGGCCCCTCCACCGGCCTCCAGGCGAATGCCACACCCAAGTTCGGCATCCAGACCCTTGGTTGGGATCGGTCCAGGGACCCGGTCCCTCGGGGCAGCCTAAACCAAAACGAGGCAAGTGGTCCTAGAGTAGGAGGGCGCGGCACTATGAGGCCCCCACCCCCCACCCCCAAGACGCACAGTTGGAATCTAGTCCTCAGTTGCCGGGCGGGTCAGCTGGCCCCCTTCTCGTCCTCTCCCCGAGAGGGTGACAGTTATCTGGCACCCAGCCCCGGGTGCGGTTGCAGAGAGCTCCGGGCATCTGAGGTTTGGAGGCGACCCCACTCCAAGGAGATTCTCCGGGGCTGCAAAGGGGAGTCAGCCCGAGAGGGAGCCCGCCGCAGAAGCAGGGAAGCACCGGAGTCCTTCAGGCGCATCCCCGCCTCCACACTTCCACCAGCCCGGGCCGAGGGGACGCGGTTCCCCGCCCCGGGTTGGGGCGGCTGCCCCGCTCTCCCTCCGCGGCTGCTCCGCGACCCCCGCCGCCCGGACTCGCCGCAACTTTGCCCCCTCCCCCGCCCCGCCCCTCGGGGCGCTTACCTGCCGCCAGAGCTGCCGCGGGGCTCCCCAGGAGCAGGGCGAGGAGCAGCGAGGTCCCGCCGAGTCCCGCGGCGGGCGGCCGGGCCGCGGGCATGGTGGCTGCGGGGGGCGGCCGCGGGGGCCGGGGGCCGGGGCGGGGGGAGGCGGCGGGCGCGGCGCGGGCGCGGCGGGGGCGCGGGGCGGGGGCCGGGGCCGGGCAGCCGGAGCCCCCGGGCGGACGCGCGCTCACCCCGCGGTCGCTCTGGCCGAGCTGCGCCGGGCGCGGGCGGGCGAGTGAGGAGGAGCCGGCGAGCGGGCGGCGGGCGGGGAGCGCGCGGGAGGAGGGAGGGGGCTGGGGCCGAGCCTGTGCCGCGCGAGTGCGGCGAGGGAGGGGGGCGGGCGGCGGGGAGAGGGCCGCCGCACCCCGGGGCCAGCCTCCTCGCCCGCCCCGCGAAGTTTAACGCCGATTCCCCTGGCGTCCCGTGGGCCGCGCGTTTCCTCCCGGAGGATGCTCGCGGCAGCCCTGCGCGGCCGGGCGAGGCCGGAGAGCGCCCTGACCATTTTCCAGACGGCGACAGGGAGGCCTCCAAACCCAGCGCAGCCTTCGGCCTGCGAGCAGCCTAGAGCTTTCCATCGCTCGGCCTCCGGGAGGGATCCCGGCCCCAGTTCCCTCAGCTGCATGGCAGCCCTCCCAGGCCCCTCTGGGCCCCAACCAGCCCTCCGGGCGGCCAGCCTCCCGTGTTTCCAAAGTGAATCCCGTAACCTAGAAAGTCTCCAACTCTGGGGGATCTGGTGAGAGCTGTCAGTCTCCCTAGAACAATACAAATGGCCATGGAATTGTGCGTCCAATACGTGGGGCGGGGGTGGGGGTGGGGGTCCTATCCCTGTGAAGCTCAACCAGGACCTAGAAATTAAAATGTATCTGTGTTCTCAGCCGAGTTCCATCCTTCACATCCCCTTTGTCAACGGGGCGCCAGAGCTGGCCAAGGCTTCCTCTGAGCTCAGCCCCTTCTCGCTGCTGTATATGCGCCCTTCCCCCACCTGAGCTGGAGTTCAAGGCCCACCCTCCATGCTCTGCTCTTGCCTAGCCCTGATTTCCAGCATCTTGTCTTTCTCCACAAATGGAAGTGGTGGAGGACAGTAGATGGGGGAGACAGACAGATGCTTGGGGACAGGCACTGGCCAAGGGCTAGATGGGGGACAGGCTTGTAGGCACTCCCAGAGGCTCAGACCGACTGTGTGGGCTACCTTTGCAGACCTGCCAGCTTCCCAGGCCTCTCACCCCAATTTAGAAGCCCTCCCTCGCCCTCCCCCTACTCCACCTAGCCACACTATCTCCACACTGCAGCCTGAGCAGGCAGAGGGAGCAGATGGAGAGAAGGTTGCAGGCAGCAGCGGGAGGAATATGTCTCTAGCTGAGTGGTGGAGCTGGGAGTCCCTATAAAGAATGGGTGGGGGAGGTGAGCACAGGGTGGGGGAGGACTAGAGGGAGAGGGAGGACTCTGGCCTAGGGGATCAAAAGACCCCATCCCCACACAAAGCTTTCCCAATCACTCGCTCATTCAGTGCTTTTTACAAGGTACTCACTCCAGATCCAGATCTGCATCAGGTTTGGTGGAGAGTCCCCACTAAAACCAGATCCTTCACTGCAAGAAGTTTCCATTCTTGGCATTTACCGGTGGTTTTTATAAAGAGGGAGGCTGAGACTGGGGGTGCATAAAAGTTGGTTTCTCCCTTGGGGAAGAGGAGGCCTCCCATTGCTGTGCTGTATTAGGCTGAAAGCTCTGTAAGGAGTGGCCTTGCCTATCTCGGCCATCACCATACACTTAGGGTCTGCACAGTACTGGTGTGCAGGAAGCATACAGCAATACTTGTTGAATGGAAACATAAACAAGCAAAGAAACTGAGGAAAACAGAAAGGGAGAGAGTGAGTGAGAGAAAAACAAAGAGAGGCCAGCTCCATACTTGGAGGCAAGGAAACCGGCATTTATAAGCATCTCCTGTTTGCCAGGTGCTCTACCACACAGTGCATAGTTGCTCGTTTCAATTTCATAATAATCCTTCACAAGGAGACACGATTGACTCCATTTGCCAGATAAGCACCTGAGTTCTAGAGAAGGTTACAACCTAGCTGAGGTCACTTGGCCAGGAAGCGATGGAACAAGGTAGATTCAAGAGTGGGTCTGAGTCTAGAGCCAGAACCCATCCTCTCTCAGGAATTTGATGGCTGTCTCCATGATGTGATTGGGTAGATGTTCCCTGGTGCTTTGACATCCCCCTGGTTGCCAGAGCAGGCCACAATGACTAAAAAGTCCATCATCAGGTCACCTTTTTTGGTAAAGGCATTGGGCATCTAAAAGGTCATCACTTGCATGTGGGTATGTTATATGGAAGAAGTGCTACCGTTAAATTATTAACCCATTGAATAACACAGGAATTACTCATTCTGTTTGCCAGGTGATTTACACTGCTCTGCACAAAGTCCTGAGAGAATAAGACATAGGTCTTGCAATCTGAGATGATAATGGAAGGAAATCTTTCTTTTTTTAAAGACTTTCTCTTTGCCCTCCGCCCCCAACCCCCCCACCAAGAAGAAATACTATGATGGAAATAACATTCTGGATAATGAAAACTCTCCCCTGTTGCATTTTTGATACTCACATTACAGATGAAAAGCCTGAGGCTCAAGGGGATAGTGACTTGCTAAAAAATCGTACACTTGGTCTACCTTTTGTCCAGGCTTGTGCTCTGTTACCACAGGACACTTGTGGCTTCAATTCTGGTGTCAAGGTGAACTCCCTGCTACCCATGACTGCCCAGGGGGAGAATCCTAGCTTCTGTGCAGAGATGTGTACCCACAACTGTGTTTACATGTTGCCACTTTAATAAGTCATCTCTTACACAGTGAAAATTGGTCAGGAGACAAAGGACTAGATCCTGTCCTCACCTCTTTCTTCTGGGTAAGAAGGGCAAGTTATTTACCCTCTGAGCCTTATTTTTCTCTTCTAAAGTGAAAAGATAAGAGTAACACTTACTGTGTGGGCTGATTGACACAAGTGGATAATAATATCCCTGTGACATGAGGGGATACAATAACACTTATTTCATAGGGCTAGAAAAAAGTTCCCATGAGCCAAAGAACTAAAGCATCGAGCCCAGTTTAGACTGTAAGGAAAACACTCAGCTTCATTCTCAAAAATTTGGTGTTGTGAGAGAGTAGTGGGTTAGGAGTCTTTGATTTTGATCCAGGCTCTGCTGACTTATCCTAGGTGAGTCATCAACCTCTCTGGGACTCTGTTTCCATATCTACCCATCTACCTATCCACCTATCCATCCATCCATCCATCCATCCATCCATCCATCCATCCATCCAACCATTCACCCACGGCACTCCCTCATCCATCTGTCTACAAATACTGATTGAGCATCTACTATTTATTGAGTAGCTACTAGGTACTAGTTGCCAAACTCTAGGTACACTAGCCAAACTCTTACTAGATGCTATGGGTGCAGAAGTCTCCACCCTTTGCTCTCTGGAAACATGAGTGCCAAATCCTTTCTGGGATTGAAGTTCCATGCCAGGGGAGGCAGTATAGCACAGTGGTTAAAGCAGGCTTTGAAAGCTGACAGATCTGAATTTGAATTGTTTCTCTCCTGCTAATAGCTGTGTGATATTGAACAACTGACTTAACTTCTCTGAGACTGTTTCAATGAAAACCTGTGACTTAGATTAAATGAGATAATTATTAGAAAGCTCTTAGGATAGTACCTAAAACATACAGTAAACTCTCTATCCATCCGTCCAACCACTCATCCACCCATCCTATCAAAAATATGTTTTTGAACATCTACTATGTGCCAAGCACTGTTCTAGGCACCAAAGATGCATCAGTTTACAAGATGAAGCTACCCAGAGCTTACCTGGTATAGGTGAGAGATGGACAGTAAATCCTTTAATAACTAAGAATGTAAGAGAGCTCTAGATTCTATAAGGAAGAAGAATGGCATGATTTGAAAGTGAAGCAGGCAAGTTCTTTTTTGAGCAATGGGGGATGGCCTCCCAGATGAGAGGCATTTAAATCAGAGAAGTAATTGGTAAGGAGGAGGTACCAGATTAAAATCTGGGGAAGAACCTGCTCTACGCCGAGGGCACAGAAAGCACAGTGTCCGAGGTCGAAACAGGGTTGCTGCAATAAATGGTCGGCGTTGGCAGGATGCTTTTGTGATGCCATTTCTCTGTCCACACAGATCACGGGTCACCGGGGCTTGATTTTGAGATTGCCAGGAAGTGTATACTCAGTCTTGACTCTCTCCATTAAATATAATTTTGGGGGTCTCAATTTTTATCCACACTCCTGCTCTACCTAAACCCAGCACAACGGTTCACCTCCAGGAACACCGGCTGTTAGGGGGGTCTTTGCTGGGGATATATAACTTCTGTCTTGGAGTGAAAATGAAATGTAAAACAAAACAAAACAACAACAACAACAAAAAACCCTAAACCAAAAAAACATCTTGAAAGAGAGGGAGAGAGTTTGAAACCACAAAACAGCAATAGTGCAGCCCAGGAGACAAATCCATCCTGAGTCTTTGAAAGGCAGGCAGAGCATCCAACCAGCATCTCATCTGGTGTCCTCAACCCCATCTTCCTAACTTCCCACAAGCCCACACAGCCCTGTGCGGGGCGATGCGGCCATTACATCGCTCTGGCCAGATGCTAACAAGGGAATGATCAGCTGTGATGCAGCCACCCTCATCCAGTGTGTCCACACTACCTAGAAAGAAGCAATTATGTCTCTTGGGTTTCCTTGGAAATGCTTGATCTGTCTATACCACCTGCCCTGGCTCTTGAGAAAAATGCCTGTGCACAGCAGAGATTCGACAGGGAGACAATGCCTTTATTTCAAACTGAAAGTTTACAGAATACAAAGTGAGCCTGCAAAATGGATTTGCATTCTCTAGAGGCTTGTCTGGCCAGATGAGAAGGAAAACCAGTGTACTCTGGAAACGTGAAGGAGGCTAAAAGAGAGCGACAAACATATAGGATCTGATAAGACCCCACAGTCAAGTTCCTGCAAACCCAGCCGGGAGACTTCCCTGGGTTTATGCTTTTGGGCCTCAAAGGTGAGGGGAAAAAATCAATTAAAGATACTGTGTATATTTATATACTCTGTTGGCATTATAAACTGTAACACATACATTTTTCAGACCTTGAAGAACAGCCTAATTCTGCAAAGAGGCACATGCCTATGGACTCTTCTAAGACTTTCATGTTTGGTGACCTGAGGAGCATTTGGGTCCTTGGGAATCAGCAGGTTTATTTGGTGTCAGACATGCCTGAGTTTCCTCCTCAAGAGCTATCACCTTCAAACCTCAGTTTTCTTGTCTGTTTGAAGTGAGGGATATCCGTGATGACTTCCTAGGGTTTTTGTAATGATAAGAGAGAGGATGCAGGGTCAGTGTTGAACTGAGTGCCATCCTGCAGTAGATGCTCAATAAAAGGGAGTACTTAGCCTGTAGCACACAGACTATAAGGGAGAAACACAGCCCAAATGCCACAAACAATTCTTTCTAGTAGGATTTATTAAGTGTCTTTAGGTATGTCTAGAGCCAGCAGAAAGTCCAGCTGGGGTTAAGGATAAAGAAGAAGTAAAACTCCTAAGTCCTTCAGGGACTCAGCCAATCTAACCCATTTTCCATGTGACTCACCTCACTCAAAATGAGCCAAGGTGGCACCATTCTGTTTAACGGCAGACATGTCCTCTAGCCCTTTGCCTTCCTTCGATAGGCTGTACAGAAAAGGTCCCTGCCACCAGGCATCCTGCTCTTCTTCCCAGTGACCTACCCCAAACCCAGTGTTTGTCCCCAGGAAGTCAGAGGACGGTGGGAGAGGAGACTAATGTCTAAGCCCCTCTGAGCCTTTCCATTACCCCATGCTGTTCTCCAGAAAGAAGCACCACCCCGCTGCAGCAGGAACAGAGGCCAAGAAATTTCCTTTGGAGATCACGGGTGGGCTTGAGTTCAGGGGCCCAAGGAACAGTGGGTGGGAGCTGGAGAACCAGTAGGCCGCCCCACTAAACTTCTGTGTGATGTCTATATGTCCCTTGTCTTCTCTGATCTTTACTTCACCCACATGAAAAAGGAAAATAATTACCAAAAATGATCCCTCACACCTTCCCAGTCTTGAAATTCGTCCATTCTGCAGTGTTAAAAAACAAAAAAAACAAACCAACAACCTTCAATCGAATAAATTTGAAGATTTAATTGGCTTTAGTAAGCATTTCTCGAATTGGGCAGCATCCCATCTGAGGAATAGAAAGGAGCTCAGAGGAGTCTTATAAAATAGGTTTTTATGGGAAAGAGGGTGTGGTGAGCAAGTCATTAGCGAAAGAAAAGAAAGGATTGTTCTGGCCAAGGACACTTTCCCTGAGGGGGAATCTCCAGGGGGTGTTATCCTACAGACCTCATTTTCCTGTGGGTGAGATAAGAGAGCCACAGTGACAGATTCCTTCCATGGACTGCCCAGAAAGTTCCTGACTACATTTCTAGGGGAGGTGCCACCTGCAGTTGGGTAAGGTATTAAGCCCAGTGACTTGGCCTAAGTGACTCCATCTTGGGCCTGTGATTTTATTTTTCTTAATGGTGGTTATCAGCTTCCACACCCGAGAGATGCTAGATTCTACGGCAGCTCTCCTGGTGAGAATCACAGCTGAGGTTTTAAAGTAGCTGCTTAGAGTTTATCATTTGATATCTCATTTAATGCATACAGCCAACCCAGGAGGTTGGGTTATAACCCAAACTCCTACCTAGCCTTCCAGGGCCCCCCAGATCCAGCCTCTCTTCCTCTCTAACTTCGCGTTCCTTCTAGAAGCCCCAGCTGCCAACATTCCTAATCCAGATGGGTCTCTCAGGCTTTGGCCCTGGCTGTCCCTCTGCCTGGGACGCTCTTCCTCCTGTTAGCCACAGCTGGCCCTTTCTCATCCTTCTGTGGCCAGCCAGAATGGCACCTCCTCAGGGACCACTTCCCCAGTTTTAAATTCTCCTTAGCAAAAAAAAAAAAAATAAATAAAAAATAAAAAAAAAAAAAAAAAAAAAAAAAAAAAAAAAAATAAATTCTCCTTAGCAAGTATCACTACCTAAGATGATCTTTCTTATTTACTGATGTGTTTATAGATGTATGATCTTATGTTCTCCCACTAGACTCTAAACTCCATGAACGCAAGCATCTTTTTCAGCACAAAGCACATAGAGGGGTTTTCAATGAGTCTTATTGAATGAATGAATGAATCTCCACTTTGCAGATGAGTAACAGAGGCTCAGAGGGGTGAGGAAATTTGCCCAGCAGCCACCAGGCAGGAAGTGCGGCGAACCAGACTCCAACCTAGGACGGTCTGACCTCCGGTTCAAGTTTATAACCATTTGACCACACCGCCTTTCGGATCCGGGAACAGGTGATGCTTCCCAGCAGCGAGACTCTAAACCAGCGGGAGTTCCCAGCTGGAGACATGATCTAAGTGCCAATGTCTGAATGTCTGCGAGCATTTTGAGTCATTTGGAGAAAAGGCAACGTTAGCGGCACCATTACGGCCTGCTGTTCTCCATCCCATCACTGCCATCCCCACCTATTAAAATAATGGTATGAAAAATAAACAGCCTTTATGGACAATTTTATACAATGTGTGCATTGTTTGTTTCTCTTACCGTTACCATGGCAGTGATGTTCTCCGGATAACTTCTGAGTTTCTACATGATGGAAGGGAATGAAATAAAGTTGCTTGGGAGAAAATTGCCAAACAAAGCCTCTTCCTTCTCTGGTTGCTGCATCCCCCCACCCCCCAGCGCTCAACTGCAGCTGCACCCTGAATTCTTACGCACAGAATAAAGGTTGCCTTGTAACCTACAGCCTGCCATGGCTCCCCAGTGCCTGCAACGTGAAGGTCAGGGGTCTCCACAGGGCTTTAAGGCACTTGCTACCTGGCTTCCGCTCCTGCCCTTTACCCTGTCACATATACCTGGCTGTAGGTAATCCCCTTCTTCGTATCGTTCCTCCCCCTCCCCTTGATGTTTCACACCTCCACGCATTTGCTCATGCTTCTCCAGCTTATGTGAGCCACTCATCTTCCTTCCACATTTCTGCCAGGCCACTGCTTCTCATTTTTTCAAGCTAGAGTTTTGATGTGACACAACAATCCCCCTCCTTTCTCGCCCAGTCCCCAATGTGGTTGAGATTCCTTTTCCCCCTGCTTCCAGAGCCCTTTCAAGCCTGTCATTTCTCCATGGTACTGTCACCCAGACACCAAGCTACTCAAGGGCAGGCACGGTGCTGTCTGTACTCCGTGTCTAACACTGTACCGGGAATATGGTTGATGCTCTACAACTTCTTGTTGGCCCCAAATAGGAAAAAAAAAAAAAAAATCAAATGATCTGAGAGGCTGCCTAAGGGCATTACATCGAAGTGTATCTTATGCTTTGGGAATAAGTGGAGGAGGCTTACATCAAAGCCCCAAAGCAATGCTTTCCAATGTTGGTTATACCTTGGAATCTCACCTGGAAGCTTTTAGGAATTCCTATGCCTAAGAGGAAATCCAAGTTCATTATATCAGACTCAGACTCACTGGGAGTGAGCCCGGGGAATATGTTTTTTTTTAAAGTTCCCCAGGTGACCGCAATGTGAAGGTGGGGCTGAGAGCCCCTGGCTCAAGGTTCCCACGCACAGCCCTAACCATACAATGTGTGGGACCAGGGTCTCCTGGGGGCTAAGGTCAAGGACCCAGAGCCAGGACTGAACCGAGATCAACTGGCTGCAATGTGCTCGGCAGGCAGCTAGGTATTTTCTGTGTATCACAACATAATCTGAAGCTCCACCTACAACATCAGAATCATGAGATTGAGATCCGGAGAGTGGTGGGATTGCCCCTGTTCACACGTCTGGGGCAGGATTTGAGTCCAGGTCCATCTCTACTGAGAGTCCGTGCCCTTGAGCATTTGTCAGAGGTAGGTGAGACAGCAGTGAGGAATGGGAGATGTGAGAAGCACCCTGCCCAGTGGGACAAAAGCCACTGCACAGGAGTTCTGTCTGTGTTGGGCTTGGCTAGTGGCATTTCCTTCCCTCTCAGCGCCCTGTTACCTCCCCACACGCCCAGGTTCTTCCAGAGCAGAGGCTGGATGGTAGGTGCGACAGAACCAACCAGCAGCTGAGTGGTGGGGGTCTAGTGATTGCAAACCACCCATGAGGCCACTGCTTCAGTAGTTTCCAGAGCCTGAAGGAGAAAGGGCTTTGCCAGCAGCCCCAGGGGGATGGTTCAGGATGGGAGAGTGAGTGCTGGCTCTCCCCACACCGTCAGCACTGACTTGGCATTCAAATATCTTTGAACTTGTTTTCCAGCTGATGCTTATTGTGTACTTTTAAGTGTCAGGTCTTGTCCTTACAACAGCCCTATAAACCAAGTCACCTGCAAAATGGAATCAGGGAATAAGAACAAGAGAACACAGGATTCTATTTTCCAGGTTTTGTGCAAATCTCAGAGAAGCCTTCCCTGACTAATGGGTTTAAAATTGCAACCCCTCTTTATCCTGCTCCCCTGCATGGCATGCTCCTGACCTCCTGTCCTGCTTCACTTCTTCCCATAGCACTCCCGAGCATCTGAGTACTCTCTGTTTTCATTTATGTGTCATTTACCTCTGCCTCTTCCAACTGGAATGTCAGGCTCAGGAGGGCAGGGATTTGGGTCTTTTTTGTTCGCTCTTGTATCACTAGCACCTAGATGTGCATTTTCCTAAAATCGATATGGTACCTTTGTTGAATGAAGGAGTTCACATTTTACTTCCCTTCTGGGTTATGTTTTCTTAGTATGTCAAACATAAAACGGGTCCCAAACTTAGAATAATAGGGCAGTGGGGTCCAGCCTGGTATGCAGCACATGATAGAGGCTTTGTTGATATTGGATAGAATTCATTACTATGTATTATTTAGGGCTCTTTGATGAAAAAGGGCTGATGCTGGCTAAATTCAGCCAGGAAAATGTGCAAAGGATTTGTTAGAAGGACAGGAGTATCTCACAGACTAAAGAAGAGCTGAAAAAGCAATTCTGAGGACAGGACCACAGGAGCTCTGAGGATCTAGGAAGCAGGGACCATCCCCCATCCCTTGAAGAGGCTGCACTTGGTATGAATCATTATGTAGGTTAGATCACATGGGCAAAGGAGGGGAAAGCCTTTTGGTTGACAAGTCCATCCTGTGACTGGTTCTCAAAGCAAAACTAAAATTCTGATACCAAAATAAAGATGGATGTGGACTCTGATTGGTAGAAAACAACAGATGCCCATGGTAGTTGACACATCAATTCCATTGGGCACCCCAGTATGTGTAGGGGGCTATGTGGCTGTGAGTGAGCCATGTGAGGACTGTGATGTTTTGGGTTTTCCACATTTCTCTTCCAGCCATCTGAGCCATCTGAACAGTGAAGGATCAGAAGCACATTGCATTGAGGGGCATGAGCACCATGGCAAATCTCTGAACTCAGAAGTTCCAGTTCCTCTCCAGTCTACCCAAAATCCATTCTGGAAGAAAGTTCAACGGTTTGGGGATAGCCAATAGCCAACAAGCCATTAGTACATTTGGAACAAGGGGCACAAACAAAAAGCAGACCTGACTGCAAAGAGCAATCACTGTAGCTATCAGCATAGGTTGGGTTATGCTGCTGTGACAAAGAGCCTTCAAAACCTCAGCAGTTTCATGCAACAACCATTTCTTCTTCACTCATAAAAGTCCTGGCATATTCAGCTGCTCTCCAGGACAGCTGTCCTTCCTGCAGTGGCTTGATGATCTAGGCCACTTCCGTCTTGTAGTTTTGCTATCTCTGCATGTGATTTCTTGGTAAATAGAAGTGACATATTTATGCTCACAGGCTGTTGGTCAGAAGGAGTCACACAGCCTCACTCTAACTGCAAAGGAGACTCAGAAATGCAGGTGAACACATGGGATATGTGATAAGCTCTACTGTCTCCTTTACACATACAGATGGAAGAACATTTTTCAGCAATTAAGGTCATGACAATGGGACATGGCCTTGTAGGAGGCAGCGCAAAATATCCTCTGAGTGAAGGCTGGTGATTAGAAGCATGAATATCCTTCATTTTATATTCTATATATGCCTGTGATATATCACCATGAAAGCAGTCTCTCCAAGGGATGGGACTGGCTATTAGAGATGGAGAATTAATGTTGCTCAGATGGCTAGCTCCATACACATCCTTTATCCATCCCCAACATCCCCTTGAAAATTCTGTCCATTTTACTAATAAGGAAACAAACAGAAGAATATAATGACTTGTCTGAAGTTGCATATCTTATGAAAGGCACTGGTTGGAGGGCTACCAGAATCCAAAATCATGGTGCTTTCATTATACTAGGAAGCTCACCAGGGCCCTGGCAGGCATTGCAAGTCTTCTTTTCATTGGATGATAATGATGATGTTAATGGCAGTAAAGATGATGGTGATATTGATGATGGTGATGACAATAACGATGATAATAATGACAGTGATGTTGGCGACGATGATGGTGATAGTAATGATGGTGATGGTGGAGATGATGATGACAGTGATAATGGTGATGATAATAGGAACTCCTAATTATGAAGAATTACTTCATGTTGAAAAATGTGTAATCTCTCTAATCCTCCCATCACCCTATGAGATAGGCTCTACCATTAACCCCATTTCACAGATGAGGAAATTGAGGCTCAGAGATGCAAAACAAAATTTGTTCAAGATCGCACACCTAGTAATCAGTAGGATTAAGGCATGAGCTCAAGTTTGCCTAATTTCAAAGCCACCTCACCATACAGAAAAGAGAGCTCTTCAATGTAATTGGTGGTTTTGTTTGCATGCCTCCCATCACCAAGTTTGACTAATTGTTTTTTTAAACCAGTCACTTCTTGTTTAAGCATTTCATAGATGTCTTCACTACTTGCATCTTTTTTCTTTAAACAGTTCTTAAAAGGGAATAAGAACTGCATGGCCTGCTTCACCTAGGATCCAGAAAAAAAACCATGAATGCTCTCATTATGTTTCCCATAAACATATACATCTCCACCTCACTGTCCTTAACAAAAGACAGATGCTAATTAGAATTTTCAATAGCACTTAAAGGCTCAGTTTTAATTATACCAGATCTATCTGAATTTACTGTAGCCCTCTGATTAACAGGGGAGGAAAATCAATAAGCATACCAAAAAATTTGGATGTGTTATACAGCTAATTCCAATTTTATGTTATAATCATGTTTTAATGTGGATCCTAATTACCATAATTAAGCTGCCTGTGACAGCTTTGGCTGGGATAGAAGCTGTTACTATTCTAAGATGACTTGTTAAAGGCTTTCCCCAGATTTTGGGTGCATTTTGCCATTTGGTTAGTTTGGGGTGTTAGGAGGGAGGGAACAGTATGTGTGTGGGTGATAGTTCCTGGAACTCCAACTGCCCAGAAAAGCCTTGGTTCTAAGGTTTAAGTTGGGGCAGGTGCCATGTCTGTGTCATTCATCCAGTATTTATTGAGCACTTACTATGTGCCAAGGCCTGTGATGGGCCTTAAGAATACAGATGAGAGTTTCCATTCCACTGGGGTATGTTAGCCATCAAGTAACTATTGATGTAAAGGGGAAACACCAACTAATATGACAGCTATTATAGTTATATATACATGTAATATGAGGGAGAAATCTGGGAGGCTTCCCCAAAGAAGCAAATTCTTAGCTGAGATGTTAGAATCTCCAGAGTTAAGTAGGCAGGAGGTCGTTAATAAGAGATCATTCCCAACTAGGGAAACATTTGCAGAGAGCTGGAACTGAAAAGTGGCCCATGTGGAGTATGATGTAAAAGGGAGTGGCTGGTGTAGAGTGACATGGGACCCCAGGAGGGATGAGAGCACATGGGGTCTCATAGGCCCCTTCATGATGCTCACTTCTGACTCTAAGCCTCTGAGACTCTTCCCTTCTTCCCTCCCTTCCTTTCTTCCTTCTTTCCTCTTTTAATTCTACTTTCTTTCCTTTTCTCTCCCATCCATATGAAAAGCATTTATTCAACACTGACTATGTACAAGGACATAGACTTTTAGCTCTTGACTCCATTCAATGATTCCATTCATCCATTCACCTGTTCAAGATGCATTTCACACCAGAAATTCAAATGCTAGATTCGTAGAGGTCTACCTTGAAACGTATCTATTTATTGAATGCTATTCATTCAGTAACCCTTTGTAAAGGTTTACTATAGTTTTTTAAAAAAAGATTTTATTTATTTATTTGAGAAAGACAGTCCAAGTGGGGGGAGGGGTAGAAGGAGAAGGATAAGGACAAGCAGACTCCTCGCTGAGTGCAGAGCCAACATGGGGCTTGACATGAGGCTTGATCCCAGGACCCTGACATCATGACCTGAGCTAAAGTCAGATGCTTAACTCACTAAGCCACCCAGGTGCCCCAAGGCTTACTATGTTTTTTTAAGTGCATAGTATCCTATCTCTCTATTTTGGCCTATTAAATATTTGGTCATCACCTATTCAACAATCATCTTGAGCATGGTGTCCCTCAAAACCTGACTCTGAAGAAAGGATTTGGGTGCAAGTGGTTGATTTGGGAGATGATCTTGGGAAATATCATAATAGAGTGGAGAAATGAGAGGAGGAAGGGGAAGGGCTCTTCACCCACCCACACACTCACACACACAAAGTATATTATTGAGCAAATGACCACCATGGGCCATCGGGGCTCTATCTCACTGGGGACATCTGGAAGACTCACGTCTCAGAGCTATCTTACTGAAGGGTGAGGGAGCTGGGGTATTTATACAACCATTGTCAATCAGTTCTGTTTCCAGGATTGCTGGAGGTCATGAGCTAACTCCCTAGGACTTCTGGCCTGCTCTGCTTGCAGGTGGTGGGGAAAACATAGAGATGCAGATGCTAACAGTTGGAGGCCGGCACAATGAGGTGTTGAGGTCTGAAAGGATATGAGGAAGAGGAGATTACCAAGTGCATCTATTATATCAGCATTTAAGATGCCTACTATGTGCCAGGTATCTGATTTCATTTAGTGACACACTTTTGACACACAAGAATAGAATGTCCGCCACTCTCTGCCTTGTGCATAAGATCCCACCTCATACTCCTTATATTATTCTCTCCCTCATGGTTCTATTCATTTATCAGAGTTGTACTCGGCTCCTGGTACTTGCTGGTGCTTAGGATTTCAGCCTTAGTCTCAGGCTCTAGGAAGCAAGATAGGTCCCACAGGGATTACAGGAGGAGGCTGGATAGATAGCAGTCTACTTTCTGCAGATTGGAGACCCAGCCAGGGAAGGAGTGGCCTCCTGAGGTCTGAGCTGTTATGGGGCAGGCCAGCCATGGTCACTCTGGCTTCTGTCCATGGTCTATGCGAGGCCACACAGCAGCTAAGTAGGCAGCCAGGTGTCAGTGAGTCCTCTCTCTACAGCCTAATGTAGTTCCTGCAGTAGGTGAGGACTGCCCTGGCTAGCTGGGATCAACTCTTTGCTACCTAAGAGCAGTGGGAGTATGTAGGTCAGCAGCGTGGGATGTACCCATAGACCTGTGGTTTCTAAGCTTTAATGTTCCATAAGAGGCACCTGTGACATCTGTTAAACATGCAAATTCCTTGTGGTTCAATGGGCCTGGGGTGAGTGCTGAGGGATGTGCATTGTAACTGTTGAGCAGGTGATTCTGAAGCATGAGTGGCCCACAGGACATATCAGGGGCAACCCTGCTGTGGCTTTATACAGATGAGACATCCAAAGTCCATGGAGAGCCCAAGTTTCAGTAACCCATTGGATCAGGACCCGAGGCCTCCATCCCATAGGCCAGAATTATCTCCCACTAGGAGAGATGAGTCTTCCCAAGCTCCCAGGTATTTGTGCATTTCAGGCACACTCTCTGTTATTGACAGACACTAATGGTGGTAATGAACTAAGGAGACCTGAGTTCATGCAATAACTGCAGTTAAGGCTGAAAGAGTAAATATGGTCCTCATTAACATAAAGTAACCTTCTTCACTACAGAGACCTGATGGAAGCTATAAGCTGAGGCAGGGCTTAACTATACTCTTTAAAGCTTTATTTATTACTCACTTAGATTTTAGAAAAATATTTCAGGATACTTATAAGATACGTAAAGAGAAGCCAAACGTGTATCAAGCTCCCCAAATTTGATGTATATAACTATATACTTAACTAAGCCGGTCTGGGTGTGGACACAGGCACATACCTATCTAGCCACATTAGACAGTACCTGAACAAAGAAGCAAGGGGGTAAGGAAGAGAAAGTATGAGAAAAAACAATGTAGCAAGATGAAATAATACATATGGTAAAATGTTAATTGGTGCAGGCTACAAAATCTTACATATATATTACCACAGGGGTATAAAAATTTAAAAATGCATCTACACAAGCCCTGAAAAGAACAAAATAAAAAAATGCAGGTAATTAAGGTTGTTTTGTTTTAAAGCATCATTCTCTTTCCCCATGAAAAGAAAGAGTAAAGAAATTGAGGAGAAATATAAGAATATAATATCAAAAGATAGCAGAAAAAAGAGTTTATAATCTGATATCATGCCATAGGCACGAATTCTACACGTTTCTTGGAAATGAGAATTGTCTGGAGGGCTTGTTTTAAAATGCATATTCCCAGGCCCATTCCTCAGAGATGCTGATTTTAATGAACTTCTCATGTAATTCTGATGTCTGTTGTGATTAGGACATAATTTGGTCCTCAACAGAAATGCCCGAGCCCCTCTTACCCAGCCAGATTTGATCATGTCTGAAATTCATGTCTGAAATTCCAGTTAGAATCTACTTCCTATAACAAGACCATGTTAAAATATAATCTCCATCTGGGAGATCATCTATTGAAACTTATTGTTTTAAGATAGTGTGATAAGGTAAATCTGATCTTTCAACCCTTTCTTAAAACCGGGTTCATTCAATAGGAATAGAAAATATTTATTACCCACTTACTTTGGACCCAATATTAAGAGCATTATATGCTCTTGATAGGTCCAGGAAAGAGTGTTCTGATTATTACCATTTTCTAGGGGAAAAAAAAAAACAAGGCACAGAGAGGTTAAATAATCTACCGAAGGTCATACAGCTGGTAAGGGGAAGAGGCAAGTTTAACCCCTATTATCTTAAAATATACCAATATACTGCCTCTCCCCAATAGAGACGGAAAGAGGAGATAACATCATGACTCTAGAAATCTGAAATGAGGGAAAAGGCACACCAAGAGAAGGTAAAGTAGGAATCTAAAACAAGCCTGATAACCATATTCCCCAAGCCCAAATTCTGATGTGTGGCTAGAAAAGAACACTTTTTTTTTTTTCCGTTTTGCAAAGGTCTGAAGATGTAGTCATGCTTACTTATGCTTTTAAGGAGTAGGATGTGCTGAAACAAATCAAACTGCATGACTGTATGGAAATGGGCCTGGATCCCTCAATCAGGATAGAGATACAGGCTCTGAGTGTGGAGGGTACAGAGGCCTGGGTGGGTCCGTAAAAATATCAGGACATACTCTCAGTTTGTTTGTTTATTTATTTATTTAAAATATTTTATTTACTTATTCATGAGAGACACAGAGAGAGGCAGAGAGAGAGGCAGAGACAGGAAAAGCAGGCTCTATGCAGGGAGCATGAATGTGATGCTCTATAGGAAAATGCTCAAGTATGTCAGATGACTCAAAAATATCAAAACACCAGTGGTGACCCACTGTATGGGTATATCCCATTCTGTTTTCCCACTCATCTACTCATGGACGTTCACGTTGTTCATTTTTTGGCTCTTACACTAAGGCTGCCGCAAGGATGTGACAGGTCTTGGCAAGGCATATGTTTCATTTCTCTTAGGTAAATACCTAGGAGTGGAATAGCTGTACCCTACAGCAGAGACATATTTAACTCTTTAAGGAACTACCAAATGGCTTTCCAATGTAGTTGTACCATTTTACATCTTATTAGAACTGTATAAGAGTCTTAGTCACTAAATATCCTTGTCAACACTTGGTATAATCCGATTTTATAATTTAAGGCATTCTTTTTTTTTTAAGATTTTTATTCACTTATTTGACAGAGAGAAAGAGAGAGTGCACAAGTAGGGGAAGCAACAAGCAGAGGGAAAAACAGACTCCCCACTGAGCAGAAAACCTGATGTGGAGCTTGATCCCAGGACCCTGGGAACATGACCTGAGCCAAAGGCAGGCACTTAACCAACTGAGCCACCCAGGCAGCCCTAATTTAAGGCATTCTTGTGGATGTTTAGTGATATGTCCTTTATGGTTTTGGTTTTCATGTCTTTATTTTTTTTATTTTAATTTTTAAAAATATTTTATTTATTTATTCATGAAACACACACACAGAGAGAGAGAGAGAGAGAGAGATAGAGACAGAGACAGAGACAGAGACACAGGCAGAGGGAGAGGCAGACTCCACGCAGGGAGGCTGACACGGGACTCAAACCTAGGTCTCCAGGATCAGGCCCTGGGCTGAAGGTGGCGCTAAACCGCTGAGCCACCCAGGCTGCCTGGTTTTCATTTCTTTAATGAGTAGTGATAATGAGTGTATATATATATATATTTGCATATGGCTATTCAATTTTTTCAGCACATTTAATGCAAGACCTATCTTTTCCCTCATTGAACTGTGTTGGCAACTTTATTGAAAATCTACTGACCATATATGTGTGGATCTATTTCTCAACTCTGTTCCACTCTGTGTATCTATCTATCTTTATGCCAATACCACACTGATCCTGTCTTGGTTACTGTAGCCTTATAATGAAATCTTAAAAGCAAACAGTGTAGGTCCTTTGACTTTGTTCTCCTTTTTCAAAATTATTTTTGCTCTTCTATGTTCTTTGTCTTTCCATATGAATTTTGTAATCTTCTTGTAAGTTTCTGCACAAAGTCCTCCCTGAGGTTTTGATTGCACTGAACCTGTGGATCGATGTGTGCAGCATTGACATCTTAATAATATTAAACGTTCTGACCCATAAACACGGTCTATTTCCATTTATTTATGCCTTCTTTAATTTCTCTCAACATTTTATAGTTCTCAGAATACAGATCTTGAATATCTTTTGTCAAATTTATCACTACGTACTTCATAATTTTCATGATACAGTGGTAGTATAATTTGAACTTCCAGAGGGTTATTACTAGTTCACAGAAATACAGTTCACTTTTTGTATATTGACCTTGTGAAACTCACTTATTATTTCTAGTAACTTCTTTGTAGATTCCTTAGGATTCCTTCCTTGCAAAATCCTTAGGATTTTCTATGAAAATTATCATGCCGTCTGCAAATGATGTTAGTTTTATTTCCTCCCTCCCAATCTATATTCCTTTAACTTTTTTTCCTTTTTGTTCCCTGGACCAGAGCTTCAAATAAAATATTGAAGGGAAAGGAGGAGCATGGACTGTTGTTTTATTCTCCATCCAGGAGGGAAAGCATTCAATCTGTTACCATTAGGGATGATGTTAGCTGTAGGGTTTTTTGTAAGTGCCCTTTATCAAGTTAAAGACATTCCTTTCTGTTTCCAATTTGTTGAGAGGTTTTGTTTTCTGTTTTTAATCAAGAATGCATGTTGAATTTTGTCAAATGCGTTTTTGGCATCTATTGAGATCACTTAATTTTCCTAAAAAGTCTCATAAAATTGTGAATTCCATTTATTGACTTGCAAATTTTAAATCAATCCTGCACTTCTGATGTATACCACACTTAGTCATGACGGATTTTTCTTATAAGAGTCTCATTAAAATGTCGTTTAACTGTTAAAAATTTGTGTCTACATTCATGAGTGAAATTGAGCTGAAGTTTTCTTGTAATCCCTGTGTCTGATTTTGGTATCAGGGTAATGCTGGCCTCATTGAATGATTTGGCAAGTCCGCTTTGCTCCCATTTTTCTGAAATTATTTGTCTTTAATTGTATTTGTTTTTTCTTAAATGTTTGGTAGATTTCACCAGTGAAGTCAACTGGGCTTTGGAGCTTCCTTTGTGGGAAGGTTTTTAACTACAAGTTCAAGTTCTTTAATATACACAGAGCTATTCAGGCAATCTCTTTTCTTTCTTTCTTTTTTAAAAAGATTTTATTTATTTATTCATGACTGACACAGAGAAAGGCAGAGACATAGGCGGAGGGAGAAGTGGCTCCCCATAGCGAGCCCAATGTGGAACTGGATCCCAAGACCCTGGGATCATGACCTGAGCCCAAGGCAAATACTCAATTGCTGAGCCACCCAGGTGCCCCGCAATCTGTTTTCTTGAGTGAGCTTTGGTAATTGGCATTTTTCCAAGGAATTTGTCCATTTTACCCAAGTTGTTGGGTTTATTGGCGTAACGTTGCTCACAGTATTTCCAAATTAGTTTTTTATGTCTATAGCATCTGAAGCAATTCCCTCTCTCATTCCTGATATTACTAATTTGTGTCTTCTCTTTTATTCCTGATTATTGTGTCAAGAAATTTATTACTTTTTTGATTTTTTTTTTACAATGAACCAGCTTGACTTTCACTAGTTCTATTGCTCTTTTGTGTTCTATTTTATCGATTTCTGCTCCCTCTTTATCATTTTCTTCTACTCCCTTTGGATTTAATTTGGTCTTCTTTTTCTAGTTTCCGAAGGTAGAGACTGAGGTCACTCATTTCTCCTTTTCTCAGATAAGTATTTGAGACTACATCTTTCCCTCACAGTACTGCTCCAGCTGCATCCAATTTTTGATAAGTTGTGCTTTGAGAAAATTTAATTCAAATGCATCTTAATTTCTGTTTTGATTTCTGTTTTGCCCCATCGGTTAGTTAGAAGTGTGGTTTTAATCACCAAATATTTGGGGATTTTCTGGATGTCTGTTATGGATTTCTAATTTAATTTCACTGTGGTAAGAGAGCACATTTTATTTGATTTGAATAATTTTATGTTTATTGGGATTTGTTTTATGGCTTACAGTATGGTCTATGCTGGTAAAATATTCCACATGCACTTGAGAAGAATATATATCCTGCTGTTGTTAGCAGAGTGTTGCATAAATGCCACGTAGATCAAGTTGGTTGATTGTGTTCTCAGGTATCTACGTTTCTTTTCAATTTATGTCTTTTGGCCCATCAATAATTGAGACAGGGATGTTAAACACTCTGACTATAATGGTGGATTGTCTATTTTTTGCTTTTAGTTCATTGGTTTTTGGTTCATATATTTCAAGCCAATGTTTGACTTTTAAAAGCAGCTTTATTGAGGTGTAATTTACATGTCATCAAATTCATCCATTCTAAGTGTACAATTCAATGATTTTTCATAAATTTATAAACTTGAGCAACCATCACATAATCCAGTTTTAGAACATTTCTAGTACTCCCCAAAGACACAACCCTCAGCTCAAGGCAGCCTGAATCCTCTTTCTGACTCAATAGATTGGACTTTTCATATAAATAGAATCATATGATGTGTGCTTTTTGTGTTCTTTCACTTAACACATGCCTTTTTTTTTTTTTTTTTAGCACCAATGCTTTTGAGGTTCATCCACATTGCAGTGTGGAGTAGCACTTCATTCCTGTCTATGGCTGAGTAGTATTCCTATCAATGGATAGAAAAACATTGTGTTTATCTGCTTCCCAGTTGAAGGACATTTAGATTGTTTTCATTTTTTAGCAATTACAAATAACATTGCTAGGAAGATTCGCATATAAGCCTTTGTGGGCACCTCTGCTTCCAATTCTCTTGGATAGATTCCTAGGAGTTGAATTGTTAGGTCAGATGGTACACTTATGTTTAAGTTTGTAAGGAGCTGTCAAACTGTTTTCCAGGGTGACTGTGCCATTTTGCATTCCCACCAGCAATGTGTGAGAGTTCCAGTTTCCTTTCTTTTTTCTTTTTTTTTTTTTAAAGACTTATTTATTTGACACAGAATATGAACCAGGAAGAAACAGCAGAGGAAGAGGGAGAGAGAGGATCCTCAAGCAGACTCCCTCCTGATTGAGAAGTCCGACTCAGGACTTTATGCCAGGATCCTGAGATCATGACCCTGAGCCAAAATCAAGAGCCAGCCACTCAACTGACTGAGCCACCTAGGTGCCCCCACCATTTTCTTTATATACTCACCAATGCTTGATGTTGTCTTTTTGATTATGAACTGCTTTGACCTGTTGAAAATGAGTCATACTATTCAACCTAATATCACCCCACCCCATTATACAGATGTGAAGCTGAGAGCCAGATGTGAGAGGTCAGAAATCGGATTCATGTTCGCTTTGCTCTGTCATGCAGACCCAAGCTTTGTGAGCTGTGTGTGGCTGTTTTCCTTTCTCATCAGAAGCTCAGGCCCTGGCTTTCCCTCGCAGTCATCAGGGAGACATGCCCAACCTCAGACCCCTCTTGTTTCCCTCTCAGTCCCTCTAGAAGCTGGCCTTAGCTTATAGGTTTGCTGCCTGCTTTCTCCACAGGACAGATGCAGAAGAAAAGCAGTGTTTGCTTAGGTGTGTCTGAGTCCTGTGGGCTTCTTCCTAGATTGGTATTCATACCAGGAGTTTCTCAGCTTCTACTTAATGCATCCCCTATAAATTGTGAAAGAGCTCGTCTGAGTCTGTTACAACATTATTGGTTTAAGAAATACTCTTTTAGGTTTGCTGAATTTGTGTTGGTACCCGAGGAAGAAAAAAATATATATATATTATCAGCTTGATGATTATTTTATCGGTTATTTATCAGCTGACACTTTCCTGAAAACGCATTATTTTAGAAAACCCCAAGACTCTGTGCACCCACCCCCCGCAAGACTTTGGTGGGGGAGTGGGGCAGGCAGTGCATTCAGAATGCTGGCCTGAAGCCCTGGATTGGGCTCTGACGAGGTCCCCACTGGTCGAAGGGGAATAAAGAGAATAATGTGGAGCGAGTGCTCGGAAAGCCACATTTATTTAATTTAAAGGGCTCTCGTCTGTCCTATGAGGATGATTCCCCCAACTCTTAAGTGTTAAAATGCCTGTACTTTATGAAAGAATGTGGGTGAGAGAGGGAAAATCATTTTTATAAACTGTCCTGTTTGCTGAACGAGAAAATGAAAGAACTTGACGTCAATCCATATACATTTACTTTAGTTTTGATTAGTATTCTGTTCTACTTTTTATGACGACGAGTGATGTCCAAATGTCTGGGAACTACTGGCCTGGGAACAAGGACACAGGATGGACGCAGAAAAATCACACAGACCCAACTTTATTATTTTTATTTTTCTTAAGATTTATTTATTTATTTTAGTGGGGGAAAGGGGAGGGGCAGACGGGAGAGAGAGAGAGAGATCTCAAGCAGATTCCCTGCTGAGCACAGAGACCCATGTGGAGCCCAATCTCTCCACCCTGAGATCATGACCTGAGCTGAAACCAAGAGTCTGATATTCAACTGACTGCATCATACAGGCACCCCAGAAACCCCTACCCCGCTTTAAATGTTATTTTGTAGCAATTTGATCTTGGGTAATAACAATATTAATCCTAATTAAAACAGCAAGAAGAATGGCAGAAATAAACGCTCACAGAGGTCTTTCTTTGTGCTGAGCACTGTTCTAAGCACTTTATATTCATAAATTCATTCTGTCTTTACTGGTGCCCCTAGGAGGTTAATAGATGAAAACTACCAGGGTAGAAGGAGGTATATTAACAGGACAAGAGTCTATGGTATCTTAGAAAGGTGTTTGGTCTTTATGCCCAGGTCCTGGCTCGGTTTCCAAAACCCTTGGAACTTCCTGAGAGATAAGGCTGACAGAAGCGTCTTCTGTTCTAATGAGGGAGGTAGGGAGGTGACTCTTAGCTGGTCCCTAGATAGCTTCAGGGTGGGGGGTTGGTGGACAGGAAGACCAAGCCTGCATAGAAGCTGGGAACTCTCAGACCCACCCCTCCTCCTCCTGGGAGCAGAGAGGGGGCTTGAGGATCACCAGTGGCCAGTAATGTAGTTGAGCAAGCTTGTGTGATGAAACCTCCATAAAATCCCCCGCTGATAGGTTCTGGGTTGGCGAACACATTGAGGGTGCTGGGAAGGTAGCACTCCTAGGGAGGGCCTGGAGGTCCTGTCTGTACGCAACCCTCACCCTCATACCTGAATTTATCCCAGAGGGCAAGCTAAGATGCTTAACAGCTTGGGTTTGGGCATCTAATAGACCTGGATTGGAGTCTGGGTCCTTCGCTTCTTGGCTGGGAGACCCTGGGCAGGTGGCTCACCCTCTCTGTGTCCCCGTGCCTAAAAGCTGGAAAATAGCCGAGGGAAGTTCTCACCTGGTGTTATATTCATCCTCTGATGTCAGAGAAGACCAGACATGAGAGACTGGGAAGCAGCGTCTGGATTCTGCTCCTCTGGGTTTCTCCTCCTGGACCCGATCCACTGCTGCTGCGGTGATGTGTGGCTGAGTCTCCCGCCTGCCCTCCGCCTGGCAGAGGCGGCTTCCCTCCAAGCCAGGGCCCTGCCAAGCTCAGCCGTGTCTCCGGCACTAACCTCTGCGGAGGGAGGCCTGGGCCAGCTGCAGTGGAGCGTTAACCAAAGCCTGAGTCAAACTTCATTTCCTCTTACTCAGGGAGCCTGGCCTGCCATGGGCCAGGTGCCAGGCCAGACTGCTGTTGGCAAACTGAACCACTGCACAGTGAAAGCCCTGCTCACGGTGCCTACGAAGCAAGTGCTCACACACCCATCTTCTCCCCTGCCATTGCAGAGCCCTTGGGGAACTCCCATCCCCATCCCCATTGCCCACTGTGCTAACCAATAAAACCAAGGCTTGGACAGGCCACGTCACTTGCAGAACAAGTCAACCCTTCCTTTCCTGTCCCCCGTTTTGCTCTTGGGGTGAATGACTCATTAACAAAGCTCAAATATAATGAAAAACAGCTGCCTGCAGGGAAGGATGGTAGTGGCACCAGGACGGTCCTGCAGGATCTGAATGGTACCAACTACCATTTTGTGAGCACCCAAAATACACCAGGGGCTGGGCTTTCACTGAATCATCTCATCTCATTCAACCCTCCAACCACCCAGTGAGGTGAATTCTAACAGTGCCCATTTTACAGATGCAGAAACTGAGTCTCTGAGAAGAAAGTAGCTGGCCCCAAATCATACAGCCTGGAAATGCAGGGGCTAGGATTTGTACTCAGGACTGTGGCTTTGGAGCAAATCTCCTGTTGTCTCTGAATGTCAACCCTTTTGGAGCAGCCTGGTCCCTCCTGTGGCCTGCCCGGGTGGATGAATCCTTTTTTTTTTTTTTTTTTTTAAAGATTGATTTATTTGAGAGAGAGAGAGTACGCATGAGGAACAGAAGGAGAGGAAGAGAGAAAATCCTCAAGCGGACTGCCTGCTGAGCACAGAGCCCGATGTGGGGCTCAATGCCAGGCCCCAAGATTATGACCTGAGTCGAAATCAAGCTTCAGACACTCCACTGACTGAGACATCCAGGTGCCCCTGGGTGAATCTTTGACGTTCTCTCTCCTGCAACACAAGACATGATGCCTGTTACAAAGGAACTATAGATACAGCAAACAGAACCCTGTGGCTCAGTAGAAAGTGCCCAGTTGGGGAGCAGGAGTCCCTGGGGCTGTTCTTGGCACTGTCACTCACTTTGAGTCTGAATTCAGATTCACTCCAGGAGGGCAATTTATTTCAACCTCTATGCAACTCCCATCAATCGAAAGTTGTGGTCTAGAGTGCTTACTGGGAAAAAAATGGTGAGGTTCAGCATCAACTTGTGAGGTCTGTCTCTACAGCACAGGGCAGGGGGCAGGTGGGTCCAGGGCTTGTTTAATGCTATGCCTTTGCAAAACCCATACTAAGGGCTAGCTAAGATCCCTAACCTCAACCCCCTATCTCAGGAAAGCAGGTTTTTTTTCCACTTGAGCACTAGGTACAGGTGCCAAGAACTAGGGTTGCCAGATAAATATGGCATCCTACATTTTTGTTTGCTAAACTTGTCTATCCTACAAAACTGCAAATTCCAGATGTTTCAAGAGTATCTTTCAAGTAGTTTGATTTAATCTCAAAGTTCACCCAGTTGCTAAACAAGCCATGACTGGCCACAGACATCTGTGTCCTTTCTTTTTCTTATCTTTAATAAATTCAGCTTAGTTCATGAACTCTTTGCAAGTGGAAGTACTAACTTGGCTAAGTCAAGGCAACAGAGTCACATTTTGGGGGAGATTTAAACTCAATCTCTTTTTGAGTAATGACGAGATCAATTCAGGATTCTCTTCCCTCACCCCCTGTCCTTATCCCTGGGTGCTATGTCCAGAGACGTGTTCTGTCCTTGCTGGCTCTGCTGGCATCTGGTCTGGACAACTTCCTTCTCCATTGTTCCTTGCTGGTCCAGGCACCATGTTGAACTTCAGGCCTACATGGGAAACTAGAAGCCCCAGGATATACCTCAATTTATAGGGGTTTCAGGGGCCCCTGTGTCTTCTTCTGCCTCAAGACCAAGACCCTGAGGCTCTTCTCAGGTACCCCTGCTGATTCTCTTTTGGTCCACTGCTGTGGAAAAGGGGTATTATGACTTCACACACTCTTGGGCACTTCTGGTTTATGCTTCAGGTTCTTGATATTTTTTTTATTTTTTAAAAGAATTTATT
Organism: Canis lupus familiaris; assembly: GCF_011100685.1. Classification (NCBI taxonomy): domain Eukaryota; kingdom Metazoa; phylum Chordata; class Mammalia; order Carnivora; family Canidae; genus Canis; species Canis lupus. Next base: position 1,031 of record NW_023330866.1, on the reverse strand, counting down.
TATTTATTCATGAGAGACACACAGAGAGAGGCAGAGATGCAGGCAGAGGAGAGAAGCAGGCTCCATGCAGCGAGTCCGATGCAGACTCAATCCCGGACCCTGAAATCACACCCCTGAGCTGAAGGCAGATGCTCAACCACTGAGCCCACGCAGGCATCCAGGTTCTTGATATTTAAAGCCAGCTTCTGGACTTTAGAAAAAAGGAGGGTATCTTTTTTCTCTCAAAGCGTTTGAAATTTTTGGTTGAGATCCACGGCTTTCCAATACCATGGTTTCCGTACTAGATTCACAAAAGTCTACCTAAGAACTCAAAGCCAGTACTTGGGTTCTTCAGTCTTTTTCTGCCTCTATTCCCTGAGGGTGATCTGATAGGATTCCTCCCAGCTGCTAGAAAGGTGGGCAGAAGAAAGGGGTGTGAAGACTTGAATATAAATCGAGCTTTTAATATCAATGTATTACATCACTATGGATACATTCGAAAAAGGTATAAAATTCACAAACCAAAAGGATTCTATCTCCCATACAAAAAATGATCATGTAAACACAAGCTGTGCATCTTGTCTGACTTATTTCCAAGGATGCTCACATCTCTGTGGCTCTGATCCTACTATCCCAGGGTATTTCCATCCATCCATCATCTGTCATTACTGCGATGTGAAAAGACTCCCCCAGACTTTATTTCCAGAGTCCTGCTGCTGATTTTTCATTCATTCTCTCGGTCACTGATTCATATATGCATTGGCAGTATTTCCTGTACTTCCACTCTGAGTTAGGAACCCAGAGATGAATAAAATAGAGATGGCCTCTGCCTGTCGTGGAGCCCACAATCAAAGTATCTACCTAGCAGAGTCTTGGGAGATGCTCAGTTAGTCAATGAGCAAATTCTGATTGAATTCTCCTTGCTTACTATTTCAGTTTGCTAGGGCTGCCACGAAGAAGTAGCATAGATGGAGTGGCTTAAATAAGAGAAAGTTATTGTTCCACAGTTCTGGAGGCTGAACGTCCAAGGTCAAGGTGTCAACAGGGTTGGT
>NW_023330865.1:0-57984 GCF_011100685.1 Canis lupus familiaris | reverse complement strand
TCAATAATTCCTTTTTAATATTTAAAACCAAACTATGGGGCTGAACTTTATTTTCCCAGAGAAGAGGAGGCTATGAAAGAACCCAGGGAAGATGGAGAAAGTTAAGCTCTTGACTGTAAGTTCCATTATACAGTTTTGAAAGCCTTAGCTTTAAAGCAACATAAGGTAGACAAAAAGGGAAAATGTTTGAATGAACTCTAAAAGTTCAATCAATCACTCTGATTATAGAAAGCTCAGCCTAAAGAACTGAGAAGGAGAATAGAGTTTATATAATAAACCATAGATTGGACAGAAAGGTAGCAAAAATTGTGATTTCCTGACACACTGAGAGGAGAGAAAACTTTCTGGACTGGAGGAAGTCCATCTGAAAGTTAGGAAAAAGAGAACAGAAAGGTCAACTCTTTATTTGGGGCCCTCCTACCCTTATCACTTGCCCACCTCACTATCTTACTCCAGGGACCAACTCATTATGGGAATATAAATCACAAATCTGTGAATATAAAACAGTAAAAGATTTGACTTCATAACTGGCTGGAATTCTGGAACAAGGTGCCTCACAGAACATCTCATGGTACAACTGGGTAGTGATGGTGGAATAAAATGGGCAAGGCAGAGAGAAGAACTGAGATAGTCTTGCATTGGGGGGAAGGAAATCCAAAAATAGGATGTAGGAGATTATTGGAATTGAGAATACTTGTGCCATCCAGAGGCACCCCTGCCACATGCAGTAAGTGAGCCCTCTAGTTAACTTGTGTGGCAGAAAGCCCAGGGCAGAAACCAGAGATATCACGGATTGAATCTCAGGAAGTGCCCTGTGGTGGGAGCTGAGAAGTAGGCAGGGAGAGGCTCAAAATATGTGAGGTAGGGCTCAAAGCTCATATACTTTGGAATTTCAAATTCAAATTAATTATATTGAATTAAATTTAAATTAATTAGAAATTAAAACAAAGGGATACCTGGGTGGCTTAGTGGTTTAGCGTTTGCCTTTGGCTCAGGGCGTGATCCCAAGGTTCTGGGATGAGTCCTGCATTGGGCCCCACAGGGAGCCTCCTTCTCCCTCTGCCTATGTCTCTGCCTCTCTCTTTGTCTCTATCACGAATTAAAAAAAAGAAAAAGAAAATAAATTAAAACAAATAATTATGTTGAAAAATCAATGAAAATACAATTTTTTTTAGGGACGCCTGGGTGGCTCAGTGGTTGAGCACCCGCCCCTGGCTCGGGGTGTGATCCCGTGGTCTCAGGATCGAGTTCCACATCAGTCTCCTTGCCTGGAGCCTGCTTCTCCCTCTGCCTATGTCTTTGCCTTTCTCTCTGTGTGTCTTTCATGAATAAATAAATAAAATCTTTTAAAAAATTTTTAAGCTGATAAATACCACAAACATCACAAAATCCATAATAATAATATTTTTATTAGTTATCCCCCTGCCATGCTTCTGTAATACTTTCCTAAATTTTAGGCTGTATAGTTTTTAAATGCTTCATCATTTTATACAACTTTGTATTATCATTTTCTACGGAAAAAAGAAAATTATTTTAATTTTCCTCTAGCACAGTTGATCAAAATTTATTTTTATTGATTCTTTAGAAAGATTTCTTTCCTTTACAGATTGATAGTGGAATTGTATAAATTTTCAAATTGTCAAATTTGGGGAAATATCTATCAAATTTCTTATGTGACCTATAAGATTTATCAGAAAAACATTTATCAAATAAGTAATATATGAGTTAATATGTTAGGATGCCTAAAATAAGCAATTTCACATATAGACATACTAATGGCTGTAGGACTGCTACAAATTCATGCTTTCAAAAGCAAGAATTCTGATAAATTCTATTTCAAACAATTGTCCTCAAGAGTTTTATTATCCCTGAATAATTGTATTTTGTACTTTACAATTAAATATAGTCATAATAGGAAAGAAATATTTAGATTGAATATTTATAAAAGTCAAACCCCCCTTACAAAAAAAGTATGTCTGGTGATTAAAAGACTTGTGCCCACATTCTAGCTCTGACATTTCAAAGCTCATTTCCTTCCCACTCATTCTGATGCATCCCCTGTAACACATTCATATTCTTTCTCTCTCTCTCTCCTTTTCCTTTATCTCCTTCTTTCTCTATCCTTTTCTGAAACATTGTCCTTCTCTGCCTTAACACTGTTCACATTTTGGATCTTACCATAAGATCTCATCCTCTTACATGATCAGAATTATCATCCAGAGGCTGATGATTTATAAATGAATTGCTCCAGCTGAAATTCAAATATAATCATTCTTCCTTTGTCCTACAACATAACAGGCTCAAAATCAAACTATCAATACCAAATTTGCTTTTCCTCTCTTCCTTCCCTGTTAGATAATGGTATTACCACCTGTCTATTCTTCAATACTAGAATTTGGGACCCATATTATGCCCTTCCTCCTTTATTTCCTATTTCTTGAAAGTAATTAAATCTGTTGATCCTTCTTCCTAATTATCTCAATTCACCATTTGTTACATCTTTTTAAGTGATGTTACTGATTATCTTGCAGTTGGTAATTGTGTAAGTCACTCTCACTACATTTGGGAAATATTGCATTTGAGAAGCCAATAGCAAGTGCAGATGTTCAAAAGAGAGCTGGAAAGGTAGCGATGGAACTTGAGAGAGAGGTTGTGTGTCAACTACATAGAATTGATAGAGGATTGTGAGAAAATAAAGCAAAAGATATGAACTCAGCTCTTCTTTAAAAACTATGATTCTATTATAACATTCAATATAATAAGAAAATGTCTCAAGATTTCCAAGATGTTCCCAGCATAATCATATTGAGAAGATTAAAAAGCTTTGCATGCCTACCATGTTTTAGCTAGTGAGCCAAATATTACTGGGGCAATGCTAATTGCTAGTGAGCCAATGTTTTAGCTAGTGAGCCAAATATTACTCTACAATGTTATCAGCAATGCACTCCCAGAAATGTACATAGCCCACATTATAGTACAGAAGACACATTGTACCTTTAGGTGAAGCCTAAGGAAATAGGGGGAAAAAATCCCACACATTTGTACATCTCTCCATGCTTTGGACTCTTCTACCATAAAACAAGGTGATCAGATAAACTGGTTTGGAAAGCCCCTATCAGTACCTACTTATCATTACATGACCTTTTTGGCCAAAGTTCTTTTCATTTTTTTTTAATAATAAATTAATTTTTATTTGTGTTCAATTTGCCAACATACAGAATAACACCAGTGCTCATCCCATCAAGTGCCCCCCTCAGTGCCCGTCACCCACTCACCCCCACCCCCCGCCCTCCTCCCCTTCCACCACCCCTAGTTCATTTCCCAGAGTTAGGAGTCTTTATGTTCTGTCTCCCTTTCTGATATTTCCTACCCATTTCTTCTCCCTTCCCTTCTATTCCCTTTCACCAATATGAATGAGAACATACAATGTTTGTCCTTCTCCGATTGACTTGCTTCACTCAGCATAATACCCTCCAGTTCCATCCACGTCGAAGCAAATGGTGGGTATTTGTCATTTCTAATGGCTGAGGAATATTCCATTGTATACATAAACCACATCTTCTTTATCCATTCATCTTTCGATGGACACCGAGGCTCCTTTCACAGTTTGGCTATTGTGGACATTGCTGCTATAAACATCGGGGTGCAGGTGTCCCGGCGTTTCATTGCATCTGTATCTTTGGGGTAAATCCCCAGCAGTGCAATTGCTGAGTCGTAGAGCAGATCTATTTTTAACTGTTTTTTTGTAATTTGACAATGAACTGACAGGAAAAAAAGAATATTCTCTCTTCACTTTTACTTTAAAAACTGTTGGTTCTCTAAAAAAAAAAAAAAAAGTTTGGCTATCTTACTATATTAAAATAAAATAACCCACATCCTTCTTCCTATATTTAATTCCATTCAACAAGCATTTACTGGTGCCTATCTTGTGCTAAGTTCTGTGCTGAATGGATAAATCTTCTTTTTTATTTCTTTTAATTTTTCCATTTGTGTTATCTTTCATATTTTAGTTATAGTGAGCAATTATATGCACATCATCATCAAAAGTATAAATGAAGTCTTTGTTGTATTTGTTGTATTAAGTATAATAGGTAATAATTTTAGGCAGACTATGCCTTCTAAAAATGTATAATCTATAGCATATGTTTGAGCTTCAGAAAGTAATTTTCTAATACTGGTATTGGTAGAATTGTTTTGTCATATATTGAAGTTGTGTTCTTCTCTTTTGTTCCTTCATTTTTAAATAAATACCTAGGGATATAGCATTATTTGAAATTGGTAGTAATGTACTTGATTATTTTTTATGTACAAAACTTTCAGATTCTAAAATAGAAGACATTTCTTTTTCTCTTAGACCTTCCAAATTTGAAATCTAAGATATTTCTAAGTTCTAAAAACTAGTTCTTTAAAATAAAAGCAAAGAATTGTTATCTATGAACCAAAAAGCTCTAGCTCTGAGGTAGATGTTCTCATGCTGTTTCTGAAGTCAGTGGTCTGAGATGAGATTTTCCTGCAAACAAAAATCTAAAGCTACAGACAAGAATATTTCAACCGGTTATACTGGTTAAATATATCAGTGGATTTAGCATAGTAATATTTTCTATGATATATAAACATTATTTATCACAGAATTTAGCATCAAGTAGGCAAGACATAATTTTATATAAATTTCTGATGAAATAAATGCTATTTATGTCCCAAAGTAAAATTTTCAGAAACAAAATAAAGCAGGAAATAAGCACTTCCAAAAAAGCATACCCCCCTCTCCCCCCCCCCCAAAAATGGTTAAGCAAAATCTCTTGGCCATAATGGAAGTATCTCACTTTTTTCCTCTGACCAGAGGAGTAGTGCATTGACAGGTAGCCATGTATTCACTCCATCCTCCACTTCAGTTCCATTTCCATAAGGAGAACTTCAAGAATCTTACAAAAATGCATACAATAAAATAAGAGAAATAAAGATGAAAATAGGCAAAGAAGAAACCAATAGAGAATGAAATGATGAGATCAGCAGTAAAGATATGATAGAAATGTATTCATTTTTAATGTCATTAAGATTCTACACTGATTAAGAGGAAACACAGATTTTACTTTGATTTTTCCGAGCCACAAATGCAAAAATATAATCACTTATTCATTTCACATTTTCTATCTAAAAGGTCCATCAGTTCAATCTACTTCAAAAAAGCAGATTTTTCCCTTGCTCTGTGTGAAAGATATTTTTCTCACGAATTATCATTAATGGGAGGAGAATGAAACTAAGAATAAAAAGAGAGAACAAAAAATGAAGCGGGTGTGAATAAAGAGAGAGTAACACTCAACCGAAAAGTCCCTGATGGTCATCACATTCTGGTGACACAGAGACCGAAAAAGCCAATTAACCCCTGGAAGGAAGTTTCCTCTTTGTTTAATTTCCTATAAGCCTTTCTCTGTGCTTCTTTTTTGAGCCAAACTGGTAGGCAATAGTCACTTTCTTGTCCACAAGACTCAGAGGTCTGAGGTTTATTATTCTGTCCTTTTATAAGTATAAGCTATTAGAAATTTGGTCATCAAACACATAAAACTACTTTGAAATAATTGTAAGTGAAATATTTTAAAACATTCTAGATAGCAAAGTGAGTAATCCCCTGTTCCCACTTCCATTAATAGAGAACGTAACAGAAAATAACAAGTTAGTATGTGGTCTCTTTCTATGTTAATACTCAATGAGAGTATCATCACGGACTTTGACTTTGGTTCTTGTTTTAGATCTCAAATCTCTCTTTCTCTCTCTCTCTCTCTTTCACACATACACACACACACACACACACACAAACACACACGCTTGCCTGAAATATCAGAATGAAATGGACAATGAGAAATTTAAGTAGATAGTCATATGACCACTTTGCTCATTAATTAATAACTTATTTTCTCTATTAAAAGTGTGAATTTTTTATATGAGGGTGAGTAGACATAAAAGTCAGAGCAGATGGAAGAAAAGTATCTTTACAAGAAAAGTGCTAGAAAGGGTTCATTGAATCCTTACTAGATTAGGTATATTTCTACTTCACTGGGATTAGCAAACAGGAAAAAAGGGAGAAAAAAAATCCGTTTGGTAAAAACAAAGAGAGCAGAAAATTAGTTCAAAAAGAGGTGAAAGTCTTCTGCACATCCCAATTGGCTCTGCTGTGAATTTCTAGCAGAGCAATGTGAAGGGCTTGACATGGTACGAAACTGACAAACTGGATTCTAGAATATGTTCTTCCTCTTTTCAAGCTTCCTTGGTCATTTTTTTTTCTGGCCAGAGACAAGGCCATCACAATTCAAAAATTAACTCAAATTAAACAATAACAACAAAAGGTTGCAAAGCCCATTGGGTACACACAAGTAATTGATTCAGTGTGGCTTCATTTAACATAAGTTGGTCAAAATCAATGATGTTTTGGCAACTAGTAGTAATTGCAAAAATGACATCAAGAATGGGGTCTGAAAATAAATAGGAATTCTTTCATAAACACAAAGAAAGGAAGGGCATTTATAAACAAAAAGTGTATATGAAATCCAGGAGAATATTTGAGATGCTAATGAAATGGAATTCATACTGCCTCTTCCCCCAACACAGCAGCATCTAGAAGCTCCATAAATGGGTCAAACCCTGAAGGTCCTGAGAATATAATTTTTCAAAAATAATTATTGTATAGTTATATATTTGGATTTATATAGCAAATAAGCTACTCAACCACATAGAACAGACTTTAAAAAAATACATACTAGGAAAATTTCAATGGAGATAATTAAAAAGAAAAAAATAGCTTGAGCCTCTGCCTAGAGGAAATGCCCCCATTCAGTGGGCATGATGAACCCAGTCAAGGTCAGAAAGACCCTGGGAGTTCAGGAGAGACACTCCAAGGAGATGCCATGTATCCCTCCTATGTCACTTTGTCCATTTTGTCACCAAATTCATTGATGGCACAGTAAGAAGGAATAGGCACAAAGGATGTTTTGAAACAGGCTTGTACAGTGTTAATATCCAGGGGCTCTACTCAGATCCACTCAGGTAAACTGAACAAGCAAGGATGGTCCTTCCTTTAGCTCACCTCTTCAGCATGTTTGCTAACACGGGTTTATATTCTTCTATGATTTACAGTGTGACTCTGATTGTTCATGTAACTTTTCTGGGGCAGCATTCATACCACGGCATCAGAACAGAACAGAATGAAAAGCCCGTGTTTGTTGGACTGTATGATCCCTTTTCTGATCAGACTGTCCCTTTAGATTAAAGCCTTTAGAGATATGCTAGAGGCAACTAGAATTCTCAAACCTTTGGTCTTGTATAATTGTCTGACATATATTAGGAAATTGCTAAGCCCTCTTTTGTATGTTGCTGTGACTCAAAGTGTGAGTAATTGGGGTAAGAACATCGGCTATCTTTAGAGAAAGGCTCTTTGGATAAATTGAGAAAATTCAAACAGCTTTATTCCTGTAAAATGCCAATTGAAACAGCTTCTGTAGATATTCACTTTTCCTCTTGTGATGTAGGACCCTAGCCTAATTTTGTTTCACAAACATCTCGTCCCGGGGAGGAAAATTTTTCAGCTGAAATAAACATATATCAATAAATACCTAGTGCTAAGATGAGCCTGAAGAAAAAGGTTAAAGGTATGATGAGTCATAAACTGACAGTAAAGAACCTAATTATTTAACATAATACACTCTTAAAGATAAGATGTGAAATGTAAGGTTAGCTGGGTGAGAAAGTGACTAATGTAGTTAGGCATGCTTTTATATCATACAGATCTGTTATCAGTGGTGTAGCTACACAGTTGAGGTTTTTTTTTTTCCTTCTTTGTGGGAGAATTTATTTTTGTAAGTATCAAAAATTTTAAACTTCTTGAGCATCCAAGTCACTTATTCTAAAATCTTTAAAGTCATACTTTTAATCTTGTTTTTATTTGTTTGTTGTTGGACTTTGGAGGATCTTGTCTAAACTAACCTTTTTATGTTTGCCACATTTAAAGTCCTCACTAAAATCAAATTGCTTTACCTCCTCAAGTTGATGACTTTCTCTACCTTTTCCTTTATAAATCTTTTAGAGGATTCAAACTTCTAAAGCAATTCAAAAGGCCCCAGATCTGACTTTCTGGCATTAATGCAACATCTGCAATTTTAACAGACAAGATGGGGCATCAGAATTTTAGAGCTCAAATAAACAATTCGAGCCTGTTGACCCTAAGAGGGTTCATGGAATCCTCCATTAAAAACTGCAGCTTCCAAAAAAAAAAAAAAAAAACTGCAGCTTCCGGGGATCCCTGGGTGGCGCAGTGGTTTGGCACCTGCCTTTGGCCCAGGGAGCGATCCTGGAGACCCGGGATCGAATCCCACATCGGGCTCCCGGTGCATGGAGCCTGCTTCTTCCCTCTGCCTGTGTCTCTGCCTCTCTCTCTCTCTCTCTCTCTGTGACTATCATAAATAAATAAATTTAAAAAAAAAACTGCAGCTTCCCAGTGCTTATTGAAACCAAACAAACTTTCCTGAACACTGATTTAGGGCCCTAAAAAAATGAGTCCATAACACTACCTCCTCCAACCAACAGCCATCTTGGACTAAAAGAGTTAGCTTCTTAATTTCATGTGACTGAAAAATATACACATGCTAAAGTTTAAAGAGAATTTATTGCACCATGTAAACAAAAAGTCCAAAGCTCAGGTAGATGTTCCTCTCTTGCTCTCTTAAATTCACACCCTCTGTGTTGGATCCACTTTCAGACAGACCCTTCCAAGAACCTTACATTCTCTCAGGTTTAATTATCTAAAAATAGTTTATTCTTTCTCCAGAAGTCCCCCCCAAATCTTATTGGCTCTGGTTGAAACATGAGACCATCCCTGAACATTCATTCACCAAGGCCCCAATCACTTTACATGTTGATGCCTTAAACTAGTAATAGAGCCCAATATAAAACCTTCAGACTAAGAGTGGAAAAAGAGTGATTTCCCAGAGTGATAGTGAGTACTATTCCTAACATTAAGGCAAATAGATGTGGAATGTCAAATACCTCTCACAATTTGACAATACATTAGCAAGATATTCTTCCAACATCATATATAATTTATTAGCGTTGTCAATATACCTGCTTCTCTCTTCTAAATTCTAATTTCTGTGGCTTTGAAAACATAACACTCCTAGGTACTTACACAGGGGAAAGAAAACCATATGTTCATGCAAAGATATAATTAATGTTCATAACAGCTCATTTTCAGTATCTAAAAACTAGCTGCAACTCAATTGCCATTAATAGATGAGTAGATAAACAAGTTTAGCATATCCACACAATGATATCTATATCCATACTCAGTAATAATAATATCCATACTTACTAATAAAAAAGAATGCATTATTGACACATGCAACAAGATGTAGATGAATCTCAAAATAATTATGCAGAGTGTAAGAAGCTAGACAAAAAAAAGAGTACACACTGAATGATTCTATTTACATAAAATTCTAGAAACTGAAAAGTAACCTAAAATGACAGAAAGCAGATCAAGATCAGGGGTCAAGGCAGGGAAGAGAATATGGAAAGATTAAGGACCTGCATAAGGAAACTTCTAGGGGTGATGGGTATGTTCATTATCTTGATCAAGAGTTGTCATTTTTTGCTGTAAAGGGTAAGATAGTAAATATTTTAGGCATTGAAGGCCACATGGTCTCTGTCACAACTACTTGACTCTGCCACTGCATCATCAAAACAGCTAAAGATAAGAAGTAATTAAGTGAATGCGAGTGTGTTCCAACCAAATAGGCAGCAGCCCAACCAGGTCTGCAGGCTGCAGTTTGCCAATTCCTGATCTTAATTAAGATGATTGTTCCGCAAGTGTGTACATATGTCAAAACTTATCAAATTGTACACTTTAATTACATGCCATTTATTGTATGTCAATTATGCCTCAATAAAGCTATTAAAAAATAAAAACAAAACAAACAGCCTTAGCTTCCTCGCCATGGATTGGATAAAGTTCAATCTTGCCACGGCATACAAATCCCTCCAAGAACCAGCCTCTGTGTTCCTACCCTTTCAGATTTGTTGCCATTCTCTGGTGGGATTTTACCTTTTGGGAGAGCCAAAACACATGCATTGAGCCATTTCAACTCATGACTTTGTTTAGGTGGTCTACCTATCTAGAAAAACCTACTCTTACCAATGTAAGATTAAACTTGCATATCTACCATTCCGAGATACTTTCCTTCTTCCCTTATCTTACCCCTTCTATTCCCTTCATTTCTTCCTTCTGCCACCATAATAATCTGTGTGTGTGTATACAGATATATGTTTACATGTGCATATAAACACATTTCTCCATTACATTGATATATATATATACAAACCCATTCTTGTATGATTACACTTTTCCATACTTTTAACTATATATATCTAAAATTTTCCTTTACATATTTAGAGTTAAAATGAATTATTATTCATTTTATAGTCATTTCATGAATATCAGTAAGACTTGGATATGTGACTGAGAGCTCTCTGTGTCTATTACATCTATCACAGTGCTTGGCACATTTTTTAAAACGTGATAAATCAGTATGGCAGCTGTTATTATAACGATTTTATAGATTATAAGACTGATAGGTAGAGAAACTGTACTTAGCTCATAGCAACATGGTTATAAGGAGCCAATCTAGTATTAGAAAAGAGTCCTTCCATATCTAATCTCAAGTGCTTCCACTAACTCTTGCAATATCTTTTATTATTGGAAGCTGATCTATATTTCACATTGGTCTTCTTCTGACTTTGCCACCACTCCTCCTTCATCTCCTAGATACACCAAAATGAAGACTGCTACCAACATCTACATTTTCAACCTTGCTCTAGCAGATGCCTTAGCAACCAGTACCCTGCCCTTCCAGAGTGTCAATTACCTAATGGGAACATGGCCATTTGGAACCATCCTCTGCAAGATTGTGATCTCCATAGATTACTATAATATGTTCACCAGCATCTTTACCCTCTGTACCATGAGTGTTGATCGCTACATCGCAGTCTGCCATCCCGTCAAGGCTCTGGATTTCCGTACTCCCCCGCAATGCCAAAATAGTCAATGTTTGCAACTGGATCCTCTCTTCAGCCATTGGTTTGCCTGTAATGTTTATGGCAACAACAAAGTACAGGCATGGTAAGTTGCAGGAATAAGGGATAATGGACTTATAGACTGACATGCTGATAAAGTCATGAGCCAAGTATGGAGTGGTCCAACATATTAGATTGTAATTTGAGCGATTTTTTCTAGCAAAATGCCTTTGAATTTTTTGTAGTAGGAATTTTTCCCTAAATTTTAAGCCCACTAAACATGTTAAAGAAAATATAATCTAGTGTTTCCTGATTTCTCTGCATCATCAAAATGATAGGAAAATAAGAATATAGCTCTTCCAAGAGTAATTAGAACTTAAATTCCAAAAAACTTAGGTGGAGACTTGTTTTAAAATTTCAAGTGCCTGCCCATATGACAAATACATATTTCTAGTCCTCATATCAGAATGATGAACCACCCATCAAAAAGTGGAATGAAAATATCCATTAGCTTGTACCTCCTCTAGCCTTTGGACTGTAATTATATTTTTATGTCAACATAGACTCCACAGAGGATCTAGCTCACAGTGAAAAGTTCTACAATTATTGACTGAATGAAAGCTTAAAGTGATTAAAATGGAAAAAAAAATGAGATATTAAGGAAAAAAATCTAAAAACTAACTCCCCCTAAAAATCAACAGAGAGCTGAGTTTCTCCCTCAATTTCTTTAAACCTTCCATTGTTGACTTCCCTTAATGGGTTTAAGTTAGCTCTGGTCAAAGCTATAATGAGATGCTGTTGCTAATTCTTCCTTATAATTATTGTTTTCTAGGTTCCATAGATTGTACACTCACATTCTCTCACCCAACCTGGTACTGGGAAAACCTGCTGAAAATCTGCGTTTTCATCTTTGCCTTTATCATGCCTGTCCTCATCATTACAGTGTGTTATGGACTGATGATCTTACGCCTCAAGAGCGTCCGTATGCTCTCTGGCTCCAAAGAAAAGACAGGAATCTGCGAAGAATCACCAGGATGGTGCTGGTAGTTGTGGCTGTGTTCATTGTCTGCTGGACTCCCATTCACATTTACGTCATCATTAAAGCCTTGATCACAATCCCAGAAACTACATTCCAGACTGTTTCCTGGCACTTCTGCATTGCTCTAGGTTACACAAACAGCTGCCTGAACCCAGTCCTTTATGCATTTCTGGATGAAAACTTCAAACGATGCTTCAGAGAGTTCTGTATCCCAACCTCCTCCACCATTGAGCAACAAAACTCCACTCGAATCCGTCAGAACACTAGAGACCACCCCCTCCACGGCCAATACAGTGGATAGGACTAACCATCAGGTATGCAGCTTCTAGAATTGGGCACACCTACTGGGGATGACATAAAAATTAGTTTGTACCAATCCAAAGTTTTAATCCATTAGAAGTGGATCCGTAACGAATGGATGGAGGTTCCTACCATGAGGACTGAGGGAGGAGAGGAGCAAAATTATGGTCATTGTGACAGAGAGATACTTCATTATATAATTTGTATATATTTAGTTATATAGAGAGATATGCCAACTAGAAATTCATCAAGCTGCTAAAAATCAGTATCTTCACAGCTGTTGCTTCTATGCAAAATTAATGATGTTAGCACATTGAGGAAGTGATGCTAAATTCTTCTCATTTTCTTTAATGTTATAATGTTTCATGCATATCATTCCAATATCCCTGTCACTTCTCAAAAGTCAGTCCTGTTCTGGTTCTGTGGTTAAACAGAAAGGGTCATCACTTCATTCACTGTGGTGATGGGTGCCAGATGTTTCCAGCAAATCACTGTCATAGCAAAGGAAAAAAGACAAAAAAAAAAAAAAAAAAAAAAAAGCCAGCCTAACTTGTTCAGCCCATCGGTTTGTCAATTTTTATACCTGAACTCTAGAGAGAACAGCAAACATATTACTTAATTATTAGAACTAACTCAGTTTTAGAACAGTCATTACCAGTCAGGATTAATATGGTGAGGAGTGATGATTTTTTGTAAGATATATTCTTATGCACAGAGTACAGAGTGTGGCCTGCACCAAAGAGTCAAGATTTATACACGGTATGATCATCAGATGAGAATCAAAAAGAGAAAAAATTGTCTCTAAGTTCATATGACCTTGATAAGCCACTGATGATGCAAAATTTGGAATCCAACCTAGACGGTAAATTAAACATGCACGTCACTACTAATATTAATTTAAATAAGTAAATTTGCAAATCATAGTGCCAACATCAGAAAATCACAGCCTCTGTAATTTATAACACAGAATTCAAATTCCAACTTGCCGTGAAGGAAATCCTTGAGTCAGAGCCATCAACTTCATAGGGTCAGGGGGCCAGGACTGTGAGAACAGATGCCTCCGTAAAAGTGACTAGGAAGCCTAACCAGAGGAGGCAGAGGGAAAGCCTTACAGTACAGAGCGGCTGCTTGCTCTCAGTTTTCTTTTCCCCATGCCTCACTCTGCTTCCCCCTATCCCCACTGCCGTGCCCCAGGCTCACCTAGGCTCACCCTTTCCTACTGACCACAGGCCTAGCCTAAGGAGGCCCAAATGATCATCCCTCCGGGATGCTAATCCTCACAGTGCTGATATTAATGCTGAAAGGAACTTGGGAACTTGGGCCCCCTAGACAGTATAGATAATGATGGCAGACCCACTGCCAACCAAAGGGAAATTACTAATTTACCATGTGTCCCTTCTAATTCCATTTCAGGCTGGGTAAAAGCCAGAAAGAAATGTTTTTCTACTCTGCTTCTTTTCTCTGTATTTTTTTCCACATCAAGCCCTCTAAACCTGCCTCTTCTACTAACAGCTCTCCCCCTCAGCAGCTATCAAAGGCTTGTGAGTACCTTAAAACGGGTAGGGATCCAAATAGATTTCCTCCGACCTGAGGATAATACATTGCAGAATGCAATTTAAAAAACTCTCAATCCTAAACCAAGGTTAACACATTTTGCAGTGGAACAAAGTACTTCCGTTCAAGCACAGGGATGGAGCGCTATCAAGTATTGACTCTATCTCAGTCGGGGCGTGCCCCACCTTCCCTCTCTTGCGGGCACGCTGGGGTGTGGCTGTGGGTAGCCTTACCCAGGACCACTGCTGGGGCCTCTTGTCCCATCGAATCTTCTGAGCGTGCTTCCCTCACCTGCTCTCCGGGAAACACAGCTCCCAGCCTGCCTGGCGGAGAGCTTCTCCTGTTCAGCATGATTGTCCTGCAGTTGCCCCGACCCTGCTCTTGACTCCCGTCCAGATGCAGCATTTTCACATTAGTGTGGTTCCTGCATAGCCAGAGAGAGGAGAAAGGAAGCTAATTGAGGAAGCTCTGTTCTAAGTAACTAAAAGGTTTGCTTTAAAAATACATCCAATTAGGGCTTATCTTCATTGCTGCCTCTATGAAGCAGCGTCAGTGTCAGATAACAGCAGAAACACATTAGCCCTGGAATTGGCTGCTTTCCCAAAATGCCCAGCTGGGAGGGCTGGACAGAGAAGAGCCACTGCCAGGAAAAGAGGAAAAGACACTCTGACATATTTGAAAATTAAGATAAATCAAAGATCTCTTTCACTCATCTCCACTGATGTGTCATTGTTAGAATCAAGGCCGTTCCACAGACATCTGGAAGGAGACTTTGGTGAGAGTTTTGATAATGTATCAAAATAATGAAATTACTTGAAGGAAAAATCAGAGACTTTATGGCTGTGTCTATAGGACATAGTTGATCAATCATACAAATTCAGAATCTGACAGGTTTTGGGGGTTTTTTGTTCGTTTGTTTGTTCTTTCATGTTTTTTGTTTTTACAACCATGAGCCATTCTTTTGGGAAACAAGGCTAATTGGATTTGCATGAACTTTTTAACTGCTTGTTTGGAGTTGGTGCTGTGGTAGATGTTTATGTCCTGCCTGTGTATTTGTATTTTCTTGAAGAAATATATTCTATATGTCACATTTCAAGCGCACTAGTCAACTTCATATTCTGCAGATCAGAGATCCAATATCAAACCTTCCCAGGGTGTCTGTATTCTGACAACTATACACTGAGACCATGTCCCTACAGCGCAAAATGAAGAGTTGGCAGTTATTAAGGTAATTTGATAAGCCATATGAGAAAATTCTGTGCCCAAAATAAATTTTGAATCATATTTACATAGTTAAGGGTTACTTGGTCAGCTTTTGCTATGTAACAAATCACTCCAAAACATAGTGGCTTAAAGCAACAATTTATGTAGTTTGTGCTTCCATATATGAGTAGTTTGAGCAGGTCTGGGCTAGAAGATTCTTCAGTCTTAGGTGGGCTCAATGCAGGGGCAGCAGCAGCTGCCAGAACTGCTGTCAGCTAGCCGGTCTGGGATGACCTCTGCAAGAATGGCAAGGTCCTGATGGAACCTCATCTTCCAGCATGTTAGCCCCTGCTTTCCTCATGGTGGTCACAAGTTCAAGGAGTAGAAAACAGACCTTACCTCTTGATGGTAGAAGCTGCAGTTATATTGCAAAGGGGTGTAGATATAGGGAGGGAAATCATTGTGGGCCCTTTTGCCAACTATCTACAGTAGGCGATGCTGCACTGGACAAGCATAGCTTCCTGAGGGCGTGAACCACATCTGCCTTGCTCCTTCTTCTTCTTCCAGTAGCTACCTAAACAGTGTCTGACATATTAAAAAGTACTCTAAAAATATCTATTAAATGAGTGAATGATCAAAGGGCTCATGATATTTCAGGAGATATGGAGGACAGTAGGAATGACCCTTTTCTTATGTTACTAATTGATGACCTCAATGCTTACGTAACACTCTGCCATTATTCCAGGCTCACTCTTCAGTAACTGGAAAATATTCATGGAAGGGGTTCTTTGTTTTCTTTTCTTGAGTCCTCTGATCAAAAGTTCTACTGTCAAAAAAAAAAAATTGTTACATGTGTGCTGGTCTTCTAATTTTATTTTTAGCAAGTGCTATTGATGAGCAGGCCAAGAACTGGATTCCAGGCCCTAAAGAGGTCTTGCTCTGGCTAAGTATAAAAAATAAAATAAAATAAAATAAAATAAAATAAAATAAAATAAAATAAAATAAAATAAAATAAAAATGTCCTCCTCTCCTTTGTGCATTCTAGGACTCAGCCTCCTGCTCCAGCTGCAGGACTCCATGCCTGATTTATGGCCAGCTCATAGTCTTTATGACTTCTAGAGTTTTATTAGGTAGACTCAGGCATAGACATTCATTTTCTATCTGCTGTACATGTAGCAGCCAGTGGTTGTCATGGGACTCCACCTTGCTTCAGAGCACTTTCCCCATTTGCTCAGATCAATTCAGATCAGCTCAGACCTGAGATGCTGACCACTCTAACCTGCCTTCACTGCTTCATGTCCCACCCTGATTTGCATTCCATAATGCATTTTTTATTTTGATACCAAGACTATGTCCTTTAATGTTTAACATATATGGGAAAAGAAACAACTCTATTAGACAGTTGGATTATTATTTAAAGAGTTTGTATTAAACATAACTGTCATAATAATGCTATCTTACATTTGTATCACAGCACAGATTAAAAGTGCTTTCATGTGCACTATCACACTGGCTTCCTATAACAACCCTGACGGGTAAACATAAACAAATAAATGCTCAGGGAGGCTCAATGGTTATAAAAGATCAAACCATCAATAAGAAGCAGAACCCCGAAAAACACCTGGGCCTCTAGTATTAATCCAAAACTCTCCTTTGCTTTCCTACACAATGCCACTTTATAGTCAAATATTATTACATGGTCTCAGCCAGAGGTTCTCAAATCTTATTATAAGTTTTGAGAAATTCCTCTAAGAAATTCTGGTTCACTGGGTCAAGGTCAAGGAAGGGTCCAAGAATCTGCATTTTGAATAAAACATGAAATTGAAAACTGGTTAAAGCTGTAACTTTATCCAAATAGTATAAAAGTTACCGTTTTGTCTAATCTGACTACTATTTTAGTCAAGCTGATTGGTAAGAATGTTTTCACCAAATGAATCTTATATTTAGCAAAATAATGCAGCTATAGGTGGACAAAGCTTTAATTTTCTAATATAACTATCAATGAGTCTTTAGGGCATTGATAAAACTAATATTATGGTACCTCCTGCCAACTTCTTCTCATTGATATGACAAGTCCAGCTCTAAGCCCTGTGGTTACCATTTTTAAAAGCATTTTCTTAGCATTTTAATCAAAGTACCATGTCAAGAAATTAGGAGATGCTTTGCAATTTTATTAACTACAAAGTTATATTATCCCCAGCTAAACTAAAAGCAGTAGCCTAATTTTTTAAATCAACCACATCACTCTCAAAAACTAGATCTTGATGTTTTTTTATAAAACATCTGTGGAGAGATCATTTGAGAAGGAAAAGCATTTCAATTCCATCACAAAAGCCCCAAAGAGAATAGTTCACAAAATTACAGAGCTTGACCACATTAATGCATATTTTGTGAATAAAACAAAAATGGATATTCTTTCAACTAGAGGATTTAAAAGAAAATGGATCCAGTTATGAGTGTGTGTGTATGCACATATGTGCATGTGCATAATATTGGTGTGCCTCTTTATGCATGTGTAGTACTAGAGTATATTTATATTAAAAATGAATAGTATCTTTAATAAATAACAATAAGAATTTCATGTTTGTATAACTTGGCCATTATCTGGGAGGATAAAATATTATTTAACTGAAAATATGATTATTCACAGAAAATATTTGGCTTTAAGACTATTAGAAATGTCACTTATTGACCAGTTTGTGTCCCGTATAACTTATTTAGTCATATGCGGTATGAATTATTATCTCTACAGTTGAGAAAGCCAATGTTTACAGAATTAACTTGCCCAAGGTCATATTTACAAAATTAGTGGCTGAGGAACAAATCCAATTGAATTTGAATCTATGTGCCCTACTGCCCCACCAGTTGGTTGTCACTCTTCTCCAATGGTAGCTCCTAGAACTAAATTGTAGCATTTACATATGAACAATTCAAATTCCACAAGGTCTTTATGTAGGCTTGTTTATATGTATTCATATCATATCTGTGTATAAAGATAAACATCTAGATGGATTAATGAATAACATGAGGAATTAGAAATTTAATAATGAGGATTTTGCTTATCATTCCATGAGTTATTTGAACTAAAATCTTTTGCAATCATTAAAGTCGTGTTGATTCTCACTAAAATGATAACATTTGCTTTTCCACAAGTTAAAATTTTTCATTCATGTCAGAGAGGCTGAGTTAGCATTTTTATTTTTTTTTTAAGATTTTATTTATTTATTCATGAGAGACACACAGAGAAAGAGGCAGAGACACAGGCAGAGGGAGAAGCAGGCTCCAAGCAGGGAGCCGGATGTGGGACCGGATCCTGGGACTCCAGGGTCACGTCCTGGGCCAAAGGCAGGCGCTAAACCACTGAGACACCCAGGGATCCCCCCTAGTTAACATTTTTATAAATCACATTTATCCTACTAGAGAAGGCAGCTTGTTGGGTGGTGGTGCCAGAGGATACCAGGATGGGGAGAAGAGTGAATGCTGTAGTTGTCATGCTGTGCCTGTCCAACATGTGATGGAGCAACCTCTTCATCTTATACGAGTTCAGTTTTTTCAACTTGCATATAAGAGGGTTTAAGCACAAGATTATTATGTATATCAGAACCATACAGTGAACTCTGAGGCATGAATTAGCTAACATTCTTCTTGAATGAATTTTCTCATCTTTCAGGGAGGTTAAGTTTTAAAGATTAGATTAACTAATATAATTACAGCAGCATTTTCCTGTGCTTGTTGTTTCAATTGATGTAACTGATAATATACAGCAACACATTCATCTTTTAAAAAAGTAACTTTAAATGAGATGTTACTTATTCGGCTAACCTCAAGTGGAGAATTGTTATTTTCCTAATTATTTAACATGAACAATTCTCACATTGAGCTTTCGTGTTTTGAGACAGGTTGTGTTTATTTGTTATCTATATTTATTGCTGGGAGCTAAGTACAAAATGTAGATATTTTGCTCTTTTAACTTTCTACAACTCATTTATTCTTCCTTCTACCTCTATGAATTTGAAATGCAGTTACATAGTATTTTTTTGCTTTTGTGTTTTTTTTCCTCATACCAAACAAACTGATCATCTGAATGAAGATGACCAATTACAAACCGGTCATTTAATTTTTGAATGTCATTCGAGTGCTATATCTTTGGGTAGGTTGCAATAAATATTTGGATATCACTACCATTTTACAAATGACAAAAATTATTTTGGGGATGACATTATGAGAACTACAAGTTTCTAAAATAGAACATGTCTCAATTTTTCCTTTCTAATAATTATTTGCATAGAAATCAAGAACCTAGAGTCACAACTTTTGTTGCCCTTCTCCTTCTACACTAAGGAATTTCTTTCTTATATAATGGAGTTCCTGGCTTTGAAGTGAGTAGAAAGTGGGTAAGGAGAAGCTACTAACAGGATTCATTTTTGGCGCTAAAAACTGTGATAGTACTTTTTCAAAACATGAATGGTTTTCATGATCCCAAAGATTATAATGCCAGTTCTCAAGACCTCATATGAGTTTGATCTTCTGCATTATCAGTTATGTATGCTGAAGGAATGAATACCCATAAATATTATTTTACTAACCATACCTGGGTGGGAGGTAAGTTTAAATTTAATTTAATGTTTGTTGCTTTATTGTTTGTGAATGAAAGGAAATGAACTACTTTTTCCTTCCATAATAACTGAACTTATTAGGAACATAAGCAAATAAAAAATTAGCTCCATATAGTTATCAAATATTAAAGATAAGCTGAAAGTTTCACTGCGATTTAAAATAATAGTTCTGTCAGTCCAAGAATGAATATGGGGGAAAATAATTCATATCATTTATCTATAAAGCATAGTATTTATAAGGAAAGAAGAAAGGAAAGAAGGGACGGATGGAGATAAAGAGTACATATTGTGTTTGAAATTAGCCACATTCTTCCTACTATTCTGTTTTCCATACAGATACCAGGAATCCTGGGGATGTCAGAAATCTAGGAACTCTGTGAAGCTACCTAATTGTTTCCCCATTTTTTCTACCCATATTGTCAAATCTTCATAAAGATCAAAAGAGATAGGTAGACATAGAGATGATTCAGAATCACAAAATGTTAATGTGGTATGCTTAAGTCCCTAAAGCATAACAAATGGGGATGCCTGGGTGGCTCAGTGGTTGAGCATCTGCCATCAGCTCAGGTCATGATCCCGAGGTCTTGAGATTGAGTTCTGCATCAGGCTCCCTATAGGGAGCCTGCTTCTCCCCCTGCCTATGTCTCTGCTTCTTTCTCTGTATCTGTCATGAATAAATAAATAAAATCTTTTTAAAAAATCAAGCATAACAAATTAATAACTTTTGCTTATAGTGATGAAATATTTATCTCCAAGACACCTGATAGAAAAGCAAAAAAGTAAAGGCTATGGAAAATGGCATTAAGAAATAAGAATATTTTACTCAAGAAAAACCAAAGTATTAAAAAAAAAAACCCTTAAGAAAATGCAGTGCATAGGGGATGTAGAAGGGAATGTAGTCATTATATATTTGGCATTATGAACACTTATTTAACCCATCCTACAGTTTACCAATTTAGCAAGAATATTTCACTCTTATTGTTCTTTCCTCTTCTCTGTCATGTTACCCAAAATGTCCTTATATTCAAAAATCCCCAAATATATATCAGTTCATTCAAATTCAAAACATCAACTTAAAAAATGCTTTCTCTGACCTACCCTTAGGAAATAGAAGAGATACATGTCACTCACAGAACTTTACCATGCTGTTTACCTTGGAGGCTTACAGTATGACTACCATATACATATGTCAAGCATATGCAAAATATTTACAATTCTTAGGTGATTGGAACTGGAAAGAAAACACTAAAGTTCATCCAGTCCAAACTGCCTTATCCTACAAATGAGGAGTATAGGCCAAATATGTACTTTTTAAATTTGTGCTTTTTTTCTAAATATAAAAGATGTTAGTGAGAATCTTTTCAATATCTGGTTTTCAAGTACAGTTTAAGAAAACTTTTACGACTAAAGAAAAAGTCAGGTAATTTTATATTATTTATACTCTATGTAAATTTAATTTAAAAATTCAGGTAAGGAAACACTTTATAATTATGTAAAAATAGAAGATGTAATATAAAATCCTAAAAGTTTAGGTGGCTCATTTATTTTTCCAGATGCTACCACTGCCCAACTAAATGCTCCTAAGTAACTCCAGCTTCAAATGCTACGTCTGTGAGAATGATGATAACTGTAGTAGGCAGCACTTAGTTTTGACTTGAATGTGATGAATTATAGGCCACATACTTTGCCAGGCAATTGGCTAACACTATTCTAAGCCACTCAATGAGGCTTTACACTTTTCATCTCCTTCCTTCTCTTTTCCCCAAGAAACTGAATTACAGCTCTTGTAAAGAAAATTCAAAAGGAATAAAATAAAATGGTGCTGAAAGGAATCATAAGTTTGATCCTAGCCAAGGCTTCTCAACCTTGGCACTGATGACATTTTAGACCACCTAATTCTTGTTGCAGTAGACTGTGCATTGTAATGTTTAACAGCATCACTGGCCTCTGTCCACTAGATGCAAGCAGCACTCACTCATCCCTAGTTGTGACAGCCAAAATGTCTCCAGCCATTGCCAAATGTCCCCTAGGGTGAGAAGATGGGGGTGGATGTGGTGGGGGGAAGGAATATGCTGAGAACCACTGATCTAACCTGACAACCACATTTAATTGATGAAAAAAATTAGTTATGACGTCTTTAATATAGTCCTCGAAAGTAGGAGCTAGACCCCAGGTGTCCTATGAGATAACTGATTTCTCAAAAGAATGCTTCCTTCTGCACTGCTAACCAGTTGCAAAGATTAAGATTCAATATTAATGAAGATAAGAGGAAAGCACAATTCTTCAGTCATTATTTTATTTCAAGCTTCTCTTTCAGAGAAAAAAAAAAAAACTTCAGCCTAAAACATTATTGTTAAAGGGTACTGGGAAACTCAGAATGAGGTCAAGCCTCCTGGATATTGTGAAACATTAAGAGAACTTGTAAATGAAACGTAAATAATAACCTCAGAAGCAAAGAAGGATGGGAGACATTTCCTGGAAAACTGAGGGAAAGAAATAGAGTCACAGTTTTAATAGTAACTTTGTAGCAACTAAAGACCATATTGAATATTTAGCTTTGCATTAACTGTTTTTAGGACCTAGATCAAATCATTAAAACATACTTTGAGGACACTTAGAAAGGAAGCAATAACCTGTAGGAGGCAATATAAGCTCTCTAAGAATTTGTTATAGTAAAAGGAATCTTGTTTTCTTAGCAGACAGAGAAATCAGGTAAACACTGTATCAATAGTGTTTTTTGGCAAGAGATTTGACCAGTTCTTGGAGTGTTATAATACTATAGTATGTTGAATTATGATCTGGATATAATGGTATAATGGGATATGCTTATAAGTTTTGACA
The DNA here is from genome assembly GCF_011100685.1 of Canis lupus familiaris. Taxonomy (NCBI): domain Eukaryota; kingdom Metazoa; phylum Chordata; class Mammalia; order Carnivora; family Canidae; genus Canis; species Canis lupus. The sequence continues at coordinate 35,376 of NW_023330865.1, read as the reverse complement.
GATTCCCATCTTATGAGTCCCAATCAATGAAGGAATGCTGAATAACCTGAAGTGATAGGATAAAGAAACAAATATACTAGAAAAAATAAGCAAAAACTATAGCTATAGTAGTTACTAGAGAAAAATTTTAGTCAAAAAATCTACCTATAGACACACAGAATGTGAGTGATAGCAGAAATGAAAAAAAGTCATATTAAAAAAAAGTCATAGATTTTATTTCATGGATCAACAATAGGATACAGGAGAGAAAGAAAGAAAGAAAGAAAGAAAGAAAGAAAGAAAGAAAGAAAGAAAGAAAGAAAGAAAGAAAGAAAGAAAGAAATAAAAGAAAGGAAAGGAAGGAAGGAAGGAAGGACGAGGAAGCCAAAGGACTACCCCTAATCCCTCCCCTCCCCTCCCCCTCCCTCCCTCTCCCCTCCCTCTCCCCTCCCTCCCCGACAGACTATCAGATCTCTAGCCATCCCAACTATTGTATTAGAGATAATCATATCCACAGAAGTCTAGTGACTAGAGCCTAAGAAATGTTAGCTTTACTCTAATACATCACATTCTTCAGAAATGAAATAAGCAAATTGCAATGTGTTCAGAGATGAGCAACTGAGAAGATGAAAGAAGTTAAAATTCTTCAACATGACAAATCGTTGAAGTAACTGCACATAGTTACCTGAGAAATAGAAGACTCAGAGAGGATGAAATAGTTCTCTTCATATACCTGAAGGGATGTGAAGAGGGAATTGGACTTATTCAGTACAATTCCACTAATTAAAGCCAACAGGTGGAAGCTACAGGAAAGGGATCGTAATATAACCAAAGAAAGACATTTCTAAGCCTTGAGATACAAGAACTCCCTTGTCACTGGAGGTCTTGAATGTTCAAGCATCAGAATTTTGCCTCTACAAAAGGGAATATGGCCAGAATTCAGGTGTTAAGATTTGATGTCTAAGGAATCAGAACTAATGACTTTCTAAGAAGGATCTTACAGCACACTACTAAATAAAATGTTAATATGAAAAAAAATAGCTCTTAGACAAATCTTTAGAAATGTTGCATGTCTTATTTTGGTCATGGGAATTGATGCTGTGTATTAACATTGTAAAGGCATTGAAAAGTCCTACTACACGTGTGTGTGTGTGTGTGTGTGTGTGTTTGTGCTACATTTCCTTTTATATACATATTTGCATTTTGTTTTTTAAGCTGAAGTTCTCAAACTTATCTGAATACAGGCCCAGTGTTTCAAAGGTGTTCTGTTTGGGTTTTCACTTTTGTTGTGCTTTGTTTTGAAATTTGCCACTTTCTGGTTATGATCCTGAAGGGGGAGAAACGTCTATGTAGCTTTGGAATATGTTTCCACTGATCTAAACTACACTTTGCTAAGAATAAGTCTCATAGTTGGCACATTCTTTTGTTTTGAGGAAAATAGGTTTCTTTTTAAAAATCATCTATGCTCAACGGTGAGATACATGCCAAAAAAGTTGAGTAATTATAATCTTTCTTGTGAAAGAATGCAAGACTGGAAGCTAAAGAGCCTGAGTTTGGTGATGGCTGCTGATAACTAGCAGTGTGAGCTTGGCATCCTATGCCAGTGGCTGTGCAGGAGATCTTCCCAAGCAGGACATCAGCAGTATCTTCTAAGTGCCAAAAAATTAGGGCTCCTTTCTGGGTTTGATTGATCACTTCAATCAGACTCTGGGGACTAACTTCTAGTAAATTACAAAAGTAACCACCAAAGCTTTCTTTTGTGAGAGAAAAGATGTATTATACTGAACAAAATAAATACACAGTTAGAGGAGACGGAAGTATATGGCCCATCGAGTCTGAATCCTTTGAACTACCAGACTATTTCACATTTCCTTGAATTCTCCTCTACCAAAGTTTGACCCCTTGTCATGCTCTAGATCCCAATATGTCTATTTAAGCAAAGGAGCTTAGAAAAAGAGATGGTTCTATATTACTGAGGCAAATGGAGAGTTTTGCCTATTAGGCATCAGCTCTCAGTTTTCTGTGGCTTTGTTTTAATGATGCTGTAAAAATGACAGTTTGAAGCCTATTGCTGGCTAAAACTCTGATCAGCTTCAAAAGTACCCAACTTTGTTTCTAGCTTCAATCGCAACTTCAGATGACATCAAAAGAAAGAGAAAACAGAAGTAGAAAAAAGTGCCTGCAAAAAAGGAAAAATAAGAATATTGAACTATCTTTCCTCAACCAATATGCAGGCATGTCACTTCACCTCTCAAGACTTCAATTTCTTTCCACAGAATGGTGAAATTGGTTAAAAAAGAAAAATCTGTTAAATTTCCTTCAGGGTTAGGCAACACACTCCAATCATTGTGTGGATAGAGATTAAAAGTGCCTCAGTTAGAATAATCCAAAAGCTTTTCAAAACTTTATTGTTCAAAATAGGCTAAAAAACAGTTCAAGATAGGTATTTGCTATTTGACTTCCTGAAAAAAAAAAAAACAGTTCAAAAGTTGTTGACAAAATTGGAAAATTGATGGTAGATTAAAATAGTGTATCGATATCAAATGTCAAATTTACTGAAATTTATAATGGTACTGTAGTCATGTCAGGAAAAAAGGCCAGACTTAGGAAGTGGCAGGAAGTTACGGGTTTCTAAGAAAGCAAGCAGGTTTGGCACCACTCCATGGGTACCAAAAATACACATTGTGACTCAATGGACCAGAGAAAACAATTTGTCCCCCATAGCACTACAAACTGCAGGAGTATCAGCACAGAAGCCCTGACTCCCAGTCCCTGTGTCCCAGGGTGCAACACAATGGGACCAGATTGTCACTATGCACATAGTGGTTGCAACCAATGGAAAAGCCTAGAGCTAGGGGTTCAGCGTTTTGTAGCAAGCAATAAGCAAACCAATCCTCTCACCAAGGAGCAAACAATCACAAAATGGTGATGCTGTAGTTCTCATGAGGTCAGGCAATGAAGGTTCTCAATTGACTGTGACCCTAGGAAGAATTCAGAGTCAGAAGATAGGCCTTGTAACACAGTTCAGTTAGCAAGAATGTGTAGGGATGCTTAGAGGACTGTCCTTCCCAATAATTCACCTGTCAGCTCAACACATTTTTGGCTGAACTCAATTTTTATATGCCAACCCATAGCAATTTGGATTAGATATTCTGACAGGAGCTAGAACCAAATCTGTTCTATTCATTTCAGTCAATATTTGATTAGACTTATTATCCACAGAATCCCATCCACAGGATGTGGTCAATCTCTAGTATTGACCTCAGCCATGCATCCCAGTATCTATATTCAACTGAGTAAGTGCCGGAGAAGACTAATAGGTCTTATTTCCAATAACCATTCAGCTTTTTTCTTATAGTATGCATGAATTGTACCACCGTAGTGTTGATATCAATTCAAACACAACAAATTAATTCAATCATATCAAAAAGAATGTAGTCTAAGCCCAATCGTTGATCCATTTACAATCAGGGAGTTTAGCCTGACTTGTTGATCTCCTATGGCTTGTTCCAACTTATTGGCTATGATAGCTAAAGTAAAGGGTAGGTTCCTGACTACAATGTGGAATCTGATGGCAGGGGACGTATATTGACGTATATTCTATGTCAGAATATATGCAATTATATATATTATATTCTCTCCCCTTTACCTTTCTCTCCTACCCCCATTGTGTCCTTCTTAGGGTATAAAGCCTCTGATCTCCCCTGGAAACAAAAATACCTTACCTCATCTCAGTGCCCCTTATCCTTAAAGGTTTTCAAATCTTGATACAGAAATGCAAGGTGAAGCAGTAGAGGTTCTGAGGACGCAATTTGCTATAAGGCAGACACATGGCTTCCTAGTTCCTCATTAGTGGGAGACTGGTCTCCACAAAGAAATCTGGCTCTAGAGAGGCATGCAGAATTTTATTTGTATGAGCTACTAACTGCCTCCATGTGGCCCATCATAGCCTTATATCTGGACCACATTTCTTTGGTGATTATTCTATCAGCCTCTACTTTGGGACCCCCCATTTTAAGAAGCATATTCACATTGCCTTACAGTTTGAAGGACATTAGATGTTCCCATCCTGACCTTTGCCTTAGATTGCAGAGACTGCCTGGTTTGGAGAGTGCTATCTCTGTCCTGGGCCTCTAATGGCCCTAAGTCTGCACAGCTTCCAGCACAAGGTCTTCCAAAAAAAAAAAAAAAAGAAGAAGAAGGAAGAAAGGAGGATGAAAAAAAGAAAGAAAGAAGAAGAAAGAAAGAAAGAAAGAAAGAAAGAAAGAAAGAAAGAAAGAAAGAAAGAAAGAAAGAAAGAATAGAATGTTCCACTTTGCAGAGAAGGGGGTAATCTTAAAGTAAAGTGAACCAGTTGTTCTCTGGATGCGGGATCATAATCAGGCTGTCATTCTGTTCAGTGTAGAAGAAGTATAAAACAGCCTCAGCCTTTGAGTAGCTTTCTCTATAGAGTTTCATGGGATTGTATTGGCCTCAAGAAAGTCTCCCTTGCTTGGTCATAATGTGATCATTGAAACAGAAATACACAATAGTAAACTTCATTGTGTGGCATGATTCTGTCCCAATTCAATTATCTGCACACTGGCTTCAGGCATGAGATCTCCTGTAAGAAGACATTAAGTGCTTTGTTCACTTTGTAACCTCCCTACTCCTTCATCAGCCACATGGCTAACACCTTTTTGGCCTGTTGATCAAAGCACTCCTGGACATCCTTCTTTTCCCTCTCACTGTGGGTCTATATCTTAGTGTTCATTATGGAGACATTTGCCATGTAGAAGTTTCTAGTCTTGACTTACAGCTGGTGTAGTTGTGCTTTCCTCCCTGGTGGTGGTCAGAGTGCTCTCTTAGTCTCCTAGTCCATAGGAGAGCAAGCAACCACCATGGTACCATGTGGGCAGTTGGTTAGACTTGTGTCCTCACTACTCAGCCCCCATCCATTGATTTAAGTCACATTCATCAACAAGAAGACAGGGGTGAACCAATTACTCCCTGTCTTTTGGTACCACCTTGGCCAGAACATTTACTACTAGCTCCCAAAGAGTTTCTTCATATTCTGAAACCCAGTCCATGAGCCCGCCTTCTCTCTTCCAAAAAGTTATTGTCTATCTTGACATCCTGCTGGTGGTGCCAGCAGGTGGTGGTTCTTTGGGAAGAACCTCTTAGAAGATGGCAAGAAGTAACCAGACTCCAAAGGAGTCCATCTCCAAAGACTACAAAGGAGATGATTGAGCAAGCAAGCAGGTTGTCTTACCACAACTCTTGAGGTGCGAAAAGTAGACCAAAGGTCAGACAGTTTGGTATTCACAGCACAGGAATAACAGGAGCTTTAACTTAGCAGTGCCTCTTTTGCCTCCAAATCCCACAGGGCAGTGTGATGAGACCAGATGGTGGCTGCACACACAATGGGTTGTGTCACAGTTAAGGAACCCAGAGCTGAAGTCTCAGCCCCTTTGGGGCCAAGCGGTAAACAAACCTTCCTAGGAACAGGCACTTCACACAGCAATCGATGCTGTGGTCACCTTGGCCTAACTAATTGCCTATGTGACCCCCTGTAGAAACTGTTCCAGGCCTGAGGACATGAAGCCTTGCAGTTTGGCACAGTCAGCAAGGATGCACTGGAAACCCAGGGCCATGGTAGACTGCCTCTCCAAATGGTGATTCTGATCTTTCTATTCCTTATTTTTAGGAAATATATAGTGAAATATATAGTGAAATGTGTAATGATAAAAAGTCAACTGACTATCAAATGGTTCAGTGAGATCATGTGTGTGTGTCTGTGTGTAGAAGAGAGAAAAAAAAGGATAGAAAACAAATGATAAAACAAATGGGATAAAATGTTGATAACAGGTAAGTCTGGGTAAAGTGTACACAAATGTTCTTTGTGCTATTCTCATTCCTGCACTTTTCCTGAAGTGTGAAATATACCAAAATAAACTTAAGGGAAAAGCCCTCTCACGCCTTGACGCTGACTCTGTAAACACCTCCTTTCCTTCTCACCAAAAACTATGGTAACAATGACAGCAATTATTACTTGCTAATTATAAAACTTGTTTCTTTCCTACAATTTTCCTCCCATATTTGAAAATATCAGGCCACGTTTTTATGTGTGGGAACAAACATGTTATTGCTCAAAAAAGTAGCTAGCTTTACAGTATATGCTAGCTTTACAGTGGGAAGCGCAGGTGATAAAATCTGTGTGCTTCAAATCAGTTGCTTCAGGAAAAAAATCCATTAATTTTGAGAATTGGGTGAAAAATTAAAATGTCTTCACCTAGAAATGAAGAACATGAAAGGTATTGCAAAGAGAGACACTACTTTTCTTTTGAAATTTTTGTCAAGCCATGAATAATTTGAGGAGAAAGAAGGAGAAAGAGGGTCAAGAACAGAGGGAGATAAGGGATTTGGATTAAAATGTATTTTTTCAAGGAAGCCATCAGTAATATCCCTTTGATGACTACTGTATAATTCTCATTGTATACAAACGCAATAGTATATTCATAATGATCCAAGAGATTATTCATAATGACCCAAGAGATTAAGTAATGTCTTGACACTTAGAAAAAGCTCTGAGGGTTGCAGGTAAAAGAATACTGAGGGTTCTCAGGACAGTTCTGACATACAGAAGATGCCTGATAAATGTGACTGCAACCCAATTTGAAACGCTCAGTGACTTTGCTCTTTCTTCTTTCAGCTAGAAAATCTGGAAGCAGAAACTTCTCCATTGCCCTAAGTGGGTCTCATGCCATTCAGATCCTCACTGAGCTCAGAAGCCACCATCTATATGGAAGCAGGTCACTGCAAGAACATGTGGGAAGCTCCAGTTTCCTAGGAAAGCATCTGCTCCAGAGTCATCCAAACTCAATCCTCTGTGGCCACTCCACTCTGCACATGAGAAGGACATCTCAACTAAGTGTTGGGAAGGAAAGGATTATACTACACTGAAGAGTCCAGTTTGTGTACATAAGCATGAGGAAGATGCCCAATGGAACCAAAACATACCATGGTATGTGAATTGAGGTCATCATAGAAGATTACCATTCCATGTATAATATTTTTTTCCAAGCAAATATTTATAATCTCATTAGAGGAAAACCATCAATTGTTAAACTCAGCATGGTGACATGTAAAGTAAGTGCTACCTCCGATCAAAGGAACTTGTGTGGGAAGTCAGGACTTTACTTAGTCTTCTTTAAGAAATACTTTATTCTGTTATTACTTTTAATGTTAATCTTCAAATTATAACACGTAAGACATCATTTCCACCTTCATTTCTTGGTTTTGTATTCTTTTTAAAATAACATCTCTTATCTAGCTCCATGATTGCAAGGGAAGAAATTAACATGAAAGGTAATCTGAAACACAGCAATGTGTCAGCTGCAGAAAGATGGATTCTTGTGCATTGCAGGTACTTCCCGAGAGTCTCAATGGGAGATTGTCCATTCTTAGGCTTTCAGTTGTTTGCTCCCTAGTTTTAACAGTGCAATTCTCTTCTTTTGTAGAAGTATTCATATAAGGTAATAGTGGATCATTGAGCTCATCACTTCATCTATGGAGGAAGTCCAGCATTAAAATGTACTGACTTCATTTTGCAGTCGTTTCTCCATACTACACACTCCCTTTGCATATTCTTTTATCTTTTTTTTAAACTCTGCTCAGAGTACTTATGCTTTTGGAATCAATGTGATAAAATGACAGATTTTTGCTGTTGATTTTCAGAACAGGCTAAACCTTCTTAAAAATAAGGATCCAATAAGCTTAATCTCAAAACAGAAAGAATCAAATGGCCATAGATAAAAGTGGTTAATCTTCTTTTCAATCCTGTGGAGTTACTTGGACATGAAATACTAACAATGAATATTTTCCTGAAGATTGTGTTTATATAATGTCATCATCAATATGTTGGTCTTTTTGATCTTTGCTAAATGTCAGGATTTCCTTTATAAAATGTCGGTCTTCTAAGCAATTTCTGTAAGATAAGTCTCCTCTTTGACTGGTTTTCTATGGTATAAAATATGGTAAAGATTTGGCAATCACTCATTTTACTCGATCTATGTAGGCAGTCAAGTCAGACGGTCCATGCATAAAAGCCCTCCACATTGAACTCTTGTCCATGTTGATTAAATGAGTCATGTACATATTTATCTATGAAGACATAGTAGACAACAGAGTGCCAACTTCCCTTTCTAAGTCTGCAAGCTGCCAGTAGATTCAACATTAAAATTTGTATCCATTCTTCAGTATAATAAGGCACAAATATGTACCGGACATCCAAAGGCAATGTTTCAGGAAGACAGCTGTCTTGGATCAGAATAACTAAATTTACCATCTCAGATCCAGTTGGCTGTCATTATGTGAACCCAATACATGTATTCACTGAATGAGAAAAAAACAAAAGCCAAGATATTTCATCTTGAATATTGAAGTCTTATATTTGCCTCTAATAATCTCTATTTCACAAATATATGTCCCAGAATGGATATACATCATCTTTAATGTTTTTCTGATCAAAGTAACTAAAACCAGAGCCTTAAAAAGTTTTAGAATGTTAAATAAATGCATTTGTGAATAAATACATATATGCATATATACACTATTAAAGCTTCCACAAGGAAAACGATAATTCAAATGAAACATAATAAAGGAGAATGAAATATCTGCATGTAAGTCAAGGGGGAGGAAAATTCTTGCCTTTAATGGGCTGTAATAATAGTTCTCTCAAGAGATGACGTAGTGCTACTTTCTGCTCATTAAGGATGATTCTCAACAATCATTATTTCTGCCTAATGACCAGCTCTTAGTTAAAACATTCTACAGTAAATAATAAATATGTTTTCCATATTTTTCATTCAAAACCATCATCACAAATTTGCTAGATCTGTCTTGCTGGTCTGTGGCAAATAGGGAAGTGCCAGCCCTGACTTAATCAGATGAGCTAAAGATCCTTATGAAATCTGTGTATAAAAAAAAAGAAAGAAAGAAATCTGTGTATAAAGAAAATGTAATGTTCTGTTTTATTCTTCCTTCTCATTTCTCCTTCATATCCTTATGGACAGAATTTCTTCTGGTTTGGCATTCCAGGGAAGCAGATTGTAGATGTAAACTAAGGGGAAGAAATAGTAGCCTTAGCTTCTCAACTTTTCTACACATGCCCCTACCATGGCTGTGAGATACAGCCACAAACACTATCCTTTTCATAAAAATATCCACCAGTAGGAAATAGGTGTCTTCAGGAATCCTCACTGCCATTGCAAAAGCATCAAAATTTTTGCCTAGATTCTCAACATAATTTTTTTTTCTCGTGAGCCACCTTACTTGGGGAAGGGGAAGAGATAGGAACAAATGCAAACCTTCATCAGTGCCTTGGTCTAACCATTGTATTTTTCCTGGTAGGAGATGCTTCAGGATCATGGTGATGGAATATAGCATCCAGATTTTATTTAAGATCACTGCCATTAGGACATCAGAGCCTAAAGTGACAAGTCAGTTAAAGAGTATATAGCTTTGTGACCTCCAGCCAAGAGTCAGTTGAATTTAATTAGAAATAATGCTAACCCAGTTGTTGCTCACCACTGAGATCAAACTAAAACCACAAGTAAGTATATACGTTGCAAGTTGTAAGCAAAACCAAATGGTAAAAGCTTAGTGTGCTATGGTCCATGGCAAATATTCAAGCTCTTGTCATGTAATGCCTCAGCATTTTTTAAAGGAGTCAGCAGAAAAGTCAAGTTCAGTTTAACTTACCCAATATTATTGTGTCCTAGACAGTTGAGTTACAAATGTAAGGACCATTGACAATGAGTTTTAGAATTATGAAAAATGGATTGAGGGTGGGCTGAAAGTGCATCCTGTAACAAAGTACTTTTCAAACATTAAATAGCTGCATACACATTTTAAAGGAATTTTAAAAGCTCAGAAAAAAATAAAATTGAATCTATCAATCTTTGAAAGCATGCCTTGACTCAAATATATGAAAAGATGATTCTAGACCTTGGTCATATATTCAAAGAGAGATCAATTTTTCTGGGGTTCTTCCCATCACATATTTAATGCGAATTTAGTAATATACTTTTTCAACTCACTTTGCATTTCCTATTACTTTGTGTGAAGTGAGAATTCCATTTAAATCTGCACTTGAAATTTTACCTAAACTTTATAAAATTACAGAGGAAACTGGGACAATTACTGCTTTCTCTGCTCTTTGAGAGAGATTCAGGTTTGTATTTCATAGCTGACACATCTGGAAACCAGTGCTTAGAGCTCTAATGTCTCCAGACCCCTGACCTCACACATTGAAAAAACAGCCCTTTGACTTCATGTGGTATAAGGGGTGAACTCCTTCCTTGTCTCCCAACCTTCAGAAACTTAGCGAAGTCTCTGACCCATTCACATCCAAAAGAGTGTCCCAATCTGCTTGAAGACAAAATAAAACAATAGATTAAGATGTTCATAGAGTATACCCCCAGATCTGAAACAGTGCAGAAGGTTTACTATTTATTTGGAAAAAGTGAATTAAGAATCAAGTGGAATCATAAGGGGTAAGGAGTTTACTCATTTTTATCATTCTACCATCAGAATTACTTGGCATCATACTTCACTACCATTCAGAAGAACTGGTTGGCATTATTACCCTTTATACACAGAGATTACCTCTAAAAAGTGTGCATTTTGTAGAGCAGGTAGTGATCTATTCAAAGCTGCAACTGTTCTTTAAAATATATTAGACCAGAAACAGGACCTGCAGAAACCACGGTTGAATGCAAACAAGTTTTATAGCTTTGTGTTTCAGTAAAACCTCTATATACGTGTAGAAAGAGCACAAAGCAGTCTTCTACAGTATAAATGTTGCCCAAAATGAACCATAATAGCCCCAAATGTTTCAATGTAAGCATAGATATGCTTTTATTTTTCAGATGATGTATCTTCAGTTATGATTTTTAAAGAATGGTAATATTAATATACATCATAAGGGGAGATAATATTTTGCAGACACTGAATTGGCCTTCTATACATCTCAGTGATTGCACACTTCAATGAGTGGCCATTCAGAGCTATCTCATGAGTCAAACAGAGTTTCCTTCTCCCCCTACAATTTATGTAAATCGAAACCAGGACAACTGAAAAAAAAAAGTTTATTGCTTAAGTTTCAACTAATAGTGCCTCATTCTTAGTGATGTGTGCATTGCCTATAAAGAATAAATGTATATTTGTCTTATGGTTTCAGAGAAAGAACATAGAGGTCTCTTTGGAGACAGCAAAGAAAATTCATCTTAGTATTGTCACATGCCCTGTACTAAGCATGTTTAGCAAAAAATTCTTCAGGAAAAGATGTATTTTAACATTACCTACAACTTCCTTCTTCTTACTTTGCTATTTGATCTTTGAAAGAACCTAAATCTTGAGAACAGGCTATCATATTTACTTCCAGTTCTCTTAAAAGACATTTCTGTTGTCTTCCTTCTAATACATAAATGTTTTGTTCAATTAGCCTTACCCACTAACGTTAGAAAGTTTTTAATGAATACACAGGGTTACAAAATGCCAAATGGAAATGAGAGAAGTGATACACACAAGGGAGATGCAAGAGGAGAAAAGGAGGGAATAGAGGGGATACTATGTTCCTGAAAGCCTAAGTGAAATTGAACACAGTCATATACACTGAACAACATAAGTGAGCTTTCTGAATATCATTACAGTAAAACCTTTAATTAACAATTCCCAGAGAAAAGGGAGAGGAAATCACATTCGTGTGATCTAATGACTGAGATTTTACAGTCCATAGTGGAGAACAATGCAGATAAACTACTGAGAAAAACAATTATTTTTCCCCATTTTGAGGAGGGAAGCAATGTCCCAACAGTATATGATATATGCAAAATTTATATGTCTCATAGGCTCTCTTTTCTCTGGTTCTCTCAGAGATGGACTTCTGAGATGCAGAGATACTCTTCACATTCCATATCTTGTCGTAGCCATAATGTCACCACCCCACACTGCTATGACATCAAAACAACCAAGCCTAGAGATCAGTTGGTGCCTCTTCTGGTCTGTAGATTTGACTTCTACGGATACTCCCAGTTCTGAGTTAGGAAGGGCCAGTCACAGGCATACAATCTTTATTATGCCCTCCAAAGGTCTCTAATCTGAGATTACCCTATGAATCCACTGGTATTTGCATGCCATATTAGAGTTTTTACTTTCCCAAAATAAGACAATGCAATTTGCATGAAATTTCCATTATACAGCACACCATTGAGATGCAGTATTAATTTCTACAGTTTTCCTGGCAGAGTAGCATATGTGATTTTTTTCTTGCCATGGTCAAGATATCATGCTCTAAAATCAGTGGACATTATTGCCTAATGAATCTGACTACCAGAGACTTTCAAAAGAGAAGAGTTCTCATTTATAAAGTAAATTAGGATAAAATGGTCAGTCAGATATTTCAGAATGCCTATTCCTTATTTGTCAAAACTCTTTGAAGTTTTTTTGTTTGTTGATTGTCCGGTTGGTTGGTTTGGGGATTTGTTGTTGTCATTGGCTTATTTTTTGTTGCTATTCAAAATTTTTGACTTCTCCCTGGGATATTTGTCATCATATACATGCATGCTCCCCAATTTTCTCTACTTAGTGCGTTTCCCTTTGTAATGACCAGTGTAGGAGGTCATCATTGCCAGAATAAAGTGGAAAACTGAGACATATCTTTGCTCATGGCTTGCCATCATGCTGGGCCACCTACATTCTCCATTTCATCAACTAATGTCCTTCTTCTCTGTATCATTTTGATGCTAGAACCAATCAGAATTCAATCTCTAATATACTGACTAGCACAAGAAACCTATCAGCTGATTCTTTCTTTGCATCTCTGCAGGCGGTAAACCTGCTTCCTATTGCCTGCTCTTGCCTCTGCAGGAGTCCATTCAAAAAACAGAAAAATAACAAGGCCTTCCTGTTACTCTCTTTGGCTGTGAGACAATTTGTTCCCATCTGCCCCCAGGCTCACCCAGCACTCTGACTCAGTGGGAAGCTGCTACTGATCATTGCTGTATTAACTCAAAACTCATTTGCCTTATGGAAATTCATGGCCCTTATTTCTCAAGAGAGTGGAGAAAACCAATAGGCCTCCTACCCAGAGAAGCACTTTCCATGTAAGCTACTACATCTATATAAATTAGGTTCAAATAGCATCAGGTTATTTTCAAGATTTATAAACTCAATATTGCAAATCATAGGAGCTGGCAAATAATTCTTAGGATCCCCTTGCTGCCTGTTAATCAATCACATAACTTCTACATAGATTGGGGGTGGTGGAATAACAATAATAAGGAAATCTTGTATTTACATCAAAAACTGCCCCATTGATTTTTGTTTGTTTTAATAAATTTCATCCATTTACTGGGAATGGGAGGGGGGTTAATGTTGATTACACAATTTCTTTTTCACTTTTATTATGAAATCCTTCCTATTCTAAGAATGAAATAAATCTTACCATATCCAAATTCAAAAACCAAATGTATACAATTTCTGTTAAGGCTGGTGATCTATTTATTGTAAGTAATGTTCACTACAACATAATTCCAGTCAAATCTAAAACCAGGGATAATCCATTGAAGTTACTTGCACCAGGATGTAGCTTGGCCCATAAACATGGATATGCACCTAAAAATGTGAGCACCTCTTTTGAAGTATCATTTTCTCATAACAAACCTGAAGCTTCCAGTAGGAAATTGGGAGATCAGTTTGGTTCCTTTTCTTATTGCCCCTGAAGACCATTGATGTGATCATGCTAGTTGTTTCTCACTGAAAAGTAAAGACACCACTGGGGGGGGGGGGGGGGGGGGCAGGGAGCCACCCTATATACTTCATGCAGAACTGAGGGAGAGGAGAGGGGAATCCACTGAATAGTAACTGCCAGGTAACTGACCATGCTGCTTCCGGCATAAATGTCAAAGCCAGAAGTCTTTCTTCTGGCTCTGGTTTTGCACAGTACACAGATGTCTTTGTAAATAGTAGGAAATTAATATTAGATTGGATCCATAAACTCATTTTGACTCTGTTATGTTGGAATAATCTCAACCTCTAACTGTATTTTGTAATATTTTAAAGTCTAAGAAGCTCTTCTTAACATTTTATGATTTGGAGACTCCTACAAACAAAAAACAATTTGAGTTTGACCGCCCACTGTTTGAGAAAATCCATAATGGAAAAACTAAAATGTCAATAATGCTTTTAGATGTGTATTTTATTTCATAAGAACATCTACATTCACTTGGAAAAAAAGTTTTATACATATTCTCAAATATATATATATATTTCATCCATTCATATATATATATATATATATATATTTCATTCATGGCCTGACAAACATGTGACTTTCCAAACTTCTGGGAATAGTTCTGCAGCCTCTTGAAGATCAGAGGAATCTGTGATTCTCAGAATGTCTGGGTTTGGATGAAGTTTCTGTGATCAATCAGGTGCTTTGCATTATATAGTATGTTTGAAAATAACTATCACAGATACACACACACATGTAGAAAAATGGAGCCTTGAAAATTACATGGTAATTGTCATCAAAATGGAAAGCAGTCAATGCAATAAAATGTATCAAGACCTTAGCTCTTTATTGGGAAGGTCCAGAATCAATAAATTACTTGCAAGCTCTTTTACATTTATACTCTGGAGAGTATAAATGTAAAATGGAGAAAATACATTCTCCATTTAAATCTTAATTTGAACTTCAAATTATGCTTTTATCTTTACCCAAATAATTAATTTCACTGAAAAATTTGAATGGTCACAAATACAGAATTCATAAAATTCAAAAGTACAATTTATAATTTAGTATTTCCACCATAAAAATATCTGCCATATGAATATAAAAATATACACTCCCATTAATTTAATGGGAATTTAAAAAAGAAATGCCGGTTTTCAATAACACAGCCTTCTCTTGGCAATACATTTTCTGAATTTTTCATCTACTTAATAATAATTCTGGAAACTTAAAACAAGTGATCTTGCTGCTTTTATTTAATTATGTTAAATGAAAAAAATTGCAAATGGAATTTTAAAATATTAGAAAATCTGTTCTATAAAATATAACAAATAGATGAGTTTCCTCAAAGTGTGAATCTAGGCATTAGGTGCTCTGTCACTTGTCATTAAATTTTTTGTAACATTAATGACACATTTTTGTTTTTCAAAGATAATTTCCATTAGAAAAGAGAAGGGATGCTGCATGCTTTTGATTATATTTGAAATTCAGATAACTAAAAACACTTAGTTTTAAAAAGACACACATGTTTCCATGGGAAAAATCAAAATATTATTTTTAAAATGTTTAATTAGATTCTCTGTGGTTGATTTAGCACAAATATTTTTATACAGATTCTTGCCCACACTACCCACAAACTACTTTTTCCCCAGCGATAGAAATGTCAGCAGAATTATAGTTTCTTTTTTTCTATAGTTTGAAGTAAAACCTAACTCAAGCAATCAACTCTCTAAGCATTGATTTTGTTCTCATGGCTCCCATTCAGGGGTCTGAGAGAAAAGCAGAATCGATCCTTTTCCTTGAATGTATTGGGGATACAAAGAGAGAAACAGATCCGCTGCTCTGCATATGGATTCAGCTTCTATGCAGCTTATATCCAAATGGCTGATTATACAAATGCCAACTGGTAGCATAAAAAGAAAAGTCCAGAATGGTTCATATTTTACAGATTTTCTAGCTAAGTAAATTAAAGCATGACCACATCATTAGAAAAACAGGATGAAGTCCATAGATTTAACAATGAGCACAACATGCTTCCTGTTTATTTTTAAGAAATTCCCTGTATCTGTCCTTACCACAATAAGTCAAAAATATTGACCAAAGTATGTGTATTTCACCTACATGGCCCTGCCAGCAAAACAGAGACAAATTAATACAGTTGACCATCGAACAACATGGATTTGAACCCCATAGGTTCACTTTTAAGTGAAGATTTTTTTATAATTTCAGTCTAGTCCTATAAATGTAATTTTTCTTCTTTATGATTTTCTAATAACATTTTCTTTTCTCTAGTTTATTTTATTGTAAGAATACTGTACATAATATGTGTAACATGCAAAATATGTTAGTTGACTGTTTATGCTGATCGTATGGCTTCCGGTTAACGCTAGGCTAGAAGTAGTTCAGCTTTTGGGGGAGTCGACAGTTTTATGCAGCTTTTCAACTGCATGGTCAGGGGTGATCAGTGCTCCCACCCCCCACGTTGTTCAAGGATCAACTGTATATTGTTGGTTGTGGTAACACTAAAGAGAAATGTTTAAAAATACACAACATTTTTTTTTCATGTTGATGGTCTGGTAGGTGTTTCTTCAGTTTTTTTAAGGTTTGGGGGTTTTTTTTTTTTTTGGTTTTAATTAATGTGTTGGTCCCATCATAATGTCTTTTTAATTGTAGGAAAATTAATATTTTCACTTGCAGTAAAGACTAAGCTATCATTTTACACTTTATGCACATTTCCAGGTAGGAGAAGATGGTCAGCTCTAGCTTTCAAAAGAATGAACTGCCAGATAACAGTGATCTCACGTGCAGATCAAAATGTTGACTTGTACATCAAACAGTGAGCACATCAGTAAATTATGTTTGCCTTATTCTTATTTAACTGTTGAAGATAGTTGTATGTAAAAATATAAACTTTTGACTGTATTACTCTTATTGTGCATTGGTTATTATACATAACCATTTGGGGCTATATTGTGATTTTCTTGCATGTAATGTACAATGATATATATGTCTAATAAAGAAAATCTGTTAGTGATATATAGATTCTCCTCTTGTCTTTCTCATTTACACATGATAACTTACCTGTTTAAAAAGAATATTCTCCAAGTGAATGTTGTACCATAGATAAGGAGCCCAAGAATTGACTAACAGATGACTTTGATAACTATTTTTTTAAGTTTTTATTTAAATTTCAGTTAGTTAACATACAGTGTAATATTAGTTTCAGGTGTACAATATAACGATTCAACATCTCCATACAATACCTGGTGCCCATCAAGCAAGTGCACTCCATAATCCCCATCACCTGTTTCACCCACTCTCTCACCCTCCTCCCCTCTGGCAACCACCAGTTTGTTCTCTATAGTTAAGAGTCTGTTTCTTGGTTTGCCTCTCTCTCTTTTTACCCCCTTTGCTTGTTTGTTTGTTTCTTTTAAGATTTTATTTATTTATTCATGACAGTCACAGAGTGAGGCAGAGATGTAGGCAGAGGGAGGAGCAGGCTCCACACAGGGAGCCCAATGTGGGACTGGATCCCGGGACCGCGGGATCATGCCCTGAGCCAAAGGCAGACGTTCAATCACTGATCCACCCAGGCGTCCCTGTTTGTTTGTTTTATTTCTTAAATTCCACATATGAGTGAAATCATATGATATTTGTCTAACTCTGACTTATTTCACTTAGCATAAAACTCTCTAGCTCCATCTACATTGTTGCAAATGGCAAGATTCCATTCCTTTTTATGCCTGAATAATATTCCATTATGTGAGTTTATTTTATATATATATATATATATATATATATATATATATATATATATATATGTGGGTGTATGCATATATGTATATGTTTGCTTTATTCACTCATTAGTCTGTGGGCGCTTGGGCTCTTTCCATAATTTGGCTACCATAGAAATGCTGCTATAATCATTGGGGCTCATGTATCCGTTCAAATTAGTATTTTTATATTCTCTGGGTAAATACTTAGTAGTGCAATTACTGGATCATAGCATAGTTCTATTTTTAACTTTTTGAGGAAATTCCATAGTTTTCCACAGTGACTGCACCAGTTTACCTTCTCATCAACATTGCAAGAGGGTTCCCTTTTCTCCACATCCTTACCAACACTAGTTGTTTCTTGTGTTGTTGATTGTAGCCATTCTGACAGGTGTGAATTGATATTTCATTGTAGTTTTGATTTGTTTGTCCCTGATGATGACTGATGTTAAGCATCTGTACGTCTTCCTTGGAAGAATGTATATTCATCTCTTCTGCCCAGTTTTTAATTGGAACATTTGGTTTTGGGGTGTTGAGTTTTACAAGTTCTTTGTAGATTTTGGATAATAATCCTTTATCAGATATGTAATTTGCAAATACCTTCTCCCATTCCAAAGGTTGCCTTTTAGTTTTTTTCAATTGTTTCCTTCACTGTACAGAAGTTTGCATTTTGATGAAGTTCCAACAGTTTATTTTTGCTTTTATTTCCCTTGTCTCAGGAGACATATTTAGCAAGAAATTGCTAGATGTTCAAAGAGTTTGCTTCCTGTGTTCTCCTCTAAGATTTTTATAGTTTCAAGTCTTATATTTAAGTCTTTCATCCATTTTGAATTTACTTTTGTGTTTGGTGTAAGAAAGTGGTCCAGCTTCCTTTTTTACATATTACTGTCTAGCTTATTGAAGGGACTGTCTTTTTCCCACTGGATATTCTTTCCTTCTTTGTCAACAATTAATTGACCATATATTTATGGATTCATTTCTGGGTTTCTATTCTGTCCTATTTATCTATGTGTCTACTTTTGTGCCAGTACCATATAGTTTTGATCGCCACAACTTTGTAATATAACTTGAAGTCCAGAATTGTGATGCCTCCAGCTTTGCTTTGCTTTTTCAAGGTTACTTTGGTTATTCAGGGTCTTCCATAGTCCTATACAAATATCAGGATTGTTTTTTCCAGCACCGAAAAATATCATTGGCATTTTGATAGGGATTGCATTAAATCTGAATAGTGCTTTGGGTAATATAGACTTTAACGATATTTGTTTTTCCAATTCATGAACATGGAATATCTTTCCATTTCTTTGTGTCATCTTCAATTTCTTTTATCAGTGTTTTATAGTTTTCAGAGTACAGTTCTTTCACTTCTTTAGCTAGATTTTTTTCCTAGATATCTTATTATTTTTGGTGCAATTGTAAATGGGATTGTCTCCTTAGTTTCTCTTTCTTTCTTTTTTTTTTTTTTTTTAGTTTCTCTTTCTGATGCTTCATTATTGGTGTGTAGACATGCAACAGATTTCTGTACACTGATTTTTGTATCCTGCAATTTTGCTTCATTTATCAGTTCTAGCAGTTTTTTGGTGGAGTCTTTCTGGTTTTCTATACTGAATAAGTACTTTAAAATAATTTAAATACATGGACTTTGTCTCTTCTACTGTTTCTGTTTTTAAAACCAAAGTGTACCTAAACTTTAACAATGATGACTCTTCCATTTAGAATTGCTAGTCTAACTGTATAGAGAATTAAAAAAAAATCCTCTGCTGTAAAGTTCATTGTTGAAAATAAATGTAGGTACCTTCACTTCTAGTCTACTTTTCAAAAATGAATTTGATATCTTAAGTGGTGAAATTCTTTGCAAGAGACAAGAAACTCAATAGGGTAAATTTTGGAGCATACTTTAAGTTGTTAGGTATGATTTTTTGAATGGGGAAGCTGTCGCCACACAAAAACACTATGACAAGAAAAATTATTTTAAAATAATGTTGGATAACTGAAGATTACATATTTTAAAAAGATATAAACATGAACCTTTTGAAAATAAAAACCTTGGTCCAAATCCCAATATATGCAAATGTCTTCTCCGCCTAGTATTACCACATGAATTTCCTGAAGCACAGCTTTGTTCCTCTGCTCAAAACCTCTGAATAGTGTTCTAGGACCTAACTTTAAAATCTAATGCTTTCCTATGATATCCAGATTCTCTGCACTTTGTGTGAATATACCACAATTTATTCTTCCATTCTGCTATTAATGGATAGTTGGGTTATTTCCAGTCTTAAGCTGTCATAAACAATATTTATATGTCTATGTTTTCTGCACATATACAAATCAATTTCTTTCAGTACATACTTGAGGATGGAATTGCTTAGTAAACATATCAAAAGATTTTCTAAATTGACTTCATTATATTACTCTCCCTCCAGCAGTGTGTGAGAGACTTTCAGTACTACATATCCTTGCTAATATTTCATCTTGTCATTTTTAAACAATTCTAGCCATCTTGGTTGTATATAATAATATCTTATCAGGGGTTTAAGTTGCATTTCTTTGATAATAATTATGTTGAGCATCTTATCATACCCTCATTGATATTTGCAAATTCTCTTTTGTGAAATGCCTATATAAGTTTGTTTGACTATTCTTTATTGAGTTGTATGTCATTTTCTGTTGTTTTGTAGTTCTTTACATTCTGTGAATATGAGTTTTTATTGGATATATTTATTGAAAGTATCTTTTCCCATTTTAGGTCTTGATCTTTTACTTTTTCACAGGTATGTTTGGATGAATGAAAGTTCTAGACTTCAATATACTCATACACTCTAACTTATCAATGAAGGTGGTTTTTACATCCTGATTAAGCATCTTTGCTGACTACAAAATGAAGAAGACATTCTCCTATACTGTTTTCTAGAATCTTTTACCTTTTGCAGTCCATAATCCTTTCGTAATACACAATTATTTATGGATGAAATCAAGAAGGCTTTTCCATATGGACATTCAACTAACCAACCACCATTTATTGAAAATACGGGATCCCCTCTGCTTTGTAGTATACATATGCTATAACTCAGGTAACCTTATATATCTGGGTCTGTTTCTCTTTAATCCATTCCATTGGTCTAGTGACACTGTTTTACATACAGAAATTTTGTAAGGAGTCTTGATTATCTAATCCATAAGCCCTCTATCTTTGTTCTTTGCTCTCAAGATTGATTTTGCTATTCTTGGCCCTTTGCTTTTCCATATGTTTTAGAATCAGCTTGTTGATTTCTACAGAAAAGGTCAAAGAGATTTTGATTAATACAAAGTATTGTATTAATACTTAGGAAGGACCTGTGACTGGGGCATAGGGTTTGAGAGCTGAACAATGGAAGCAGCCTTAAGTTTGACTGAAACTAAATTTTAAAGGACTTTGAATGTTATTAAGGAATGTATGATTTATTCAGTGGACAGTGGGGAGCCAGCAGAGATCTTTAAGATCTCTGACTTAAGCAGGAAAGTCAGATGATTAGATTTGTATTTTTGAAAGATCACTAGGAGGCAGCATCCATGCCCAACTCCAACCACCTAAATTCCCAGATACTTTCCTTAAAAGTAGAGTTATATTTATATTCAGGTGCTAGGCAATGGATGATTCCCCCACCCCCGAACCTCAAGGCAGAGAAGTTGTTCCATGTTTAGAGTTGGGGTGGGGAGAGGCATCCCCACATGCTAGAGCAAGCATAGCCAGCAATGTGCCCCTTTCCCATGTACCAACTTTCAGTCCAAAGCTTGTTTTGGGAATCAGCAGAGTGTCACCCTCTCAGCCAGCTCATGTCTGCAGGAAAGATGTGTAGTTCTCTGGAATATCAAGATGATGAGAGAAGATACAATGGTTCTGTACTGGAGTTGTACCCAACTGACCCACCCATCCCCCTACATTCTCCATCTGCCTTCCTCTAACCCCTGAAAGAGACAGGGAACACAGTCAGCACTAAAAGTGCTGGACATAGAACACATATAGTAACCACACTGTGTACAATAAAACGCACAAAAAACCGCAACTTGTTAAAAGATCTTCATCCATGACTCAGACTCCTTTCATTCCAACTTCTGATCCAGACTGCAAGAGCAATCAAACAGTCCTACAAAAGTACAGACAGTTCTCTCCCAGAAACTGGCTGACTGAGCAGCTTATTTTAAAATTTGTATGCATTTTTAGGACAATAGTCAAAGAAACATGCTATTGGAAAAGAGGAAACAAGAATTGTAGTTAACCCACTTATCAGAAATAGATGACAGGAACTGTCTATTTAAATTAGATTTCATGTTGAGAAGAGAAGATCTCCGAGTCCTTCTTTGTTTCTCTCTCATTTCCTACACCATCATGGGACTTTCAGTCTGGTGGCCATCTGAGACTTGGACCATTTGTGTAGATCAGATCTATAGTCCGCATCCTGACAAAGCTTTGTTCACTGTGGGTATCATGGATTACTTGGAGCTGTCTTTTGCAAAAGCAAACTAGACCAAATTAACTAGAAATCTATGAGAATAGATGTCTTCTCTTACTAAGTCTGTGTACCCATCCTAAGGAATATTGACAGATTTCATCTCTATCCAGATCTAGTGGGATCTTTAGTTAGTTTTTTTTTTTTTAATTTGATCATCTCCCTAGTGACAGGCTCCATGTAAGTGTATAAAAACTAAACCAGCCACAGTGCCCAAGCTCTCTGAGCTACCTGGCGTTTTCATCCAGGCCTCTAGAGCCTCTCAGTCTCATCAAGGAGACACAGAGGCTCCCAACAATGAGCAGTAGAGGGCCTCCATTTACAATTTTCCTAGTGCAACCCCAATGCTGGCAGTAAGATCTTCCACTGAAACTAGACCAACTCTTTCTTAGAGGAAAAATCAAAGTAGACATATATTAAAATCACAAGCTAGAAAGAAAATTGAAAGAATTTGATATTGAATATTATTACCTAAAGAAGCACCAATGTAAATGTAATAGAAAAATTCAAAACTTCCTTGGACTTTTCTTCTTTTCAGTATTGAGTATTTTCACTCTTTTGATTTGCATATGGAAGGCAGATAAACCATTGTCTTATGAGTGTTTAGAGATTTTAAAGACATAATGCAGCTCTGCCCATCCAGAAAGCCTGAGACATATCTCAGGGAGGCCTGATTGGTTATATGGATAGCTGAATGAATGTGTCGGTTTAGGGCTATCATAAAAAAAAAGTAAGAAGCCATATCAAAAGGAGCACGTGCACAATATCCTACCTGTGTCATAACTTGTTATTAGTGCTGTTTTCCTGCCCTGCTATTTCTTCACCTCTGTTACCACTCCCTCACTCCTCCCATTCCTGACTGCACCAGAGCCCCATTTTGAGGCTAATAGTTAATATAAAATTCAACGCTCTGCCTAAGGTACAGGAGAGAAGAAGAATTAAGACGAAGCCCTATGGAAATTTATGATATTCAGCTCTTCTTGATTCTTCTATAAAGCAAAGGTATCAAATTTCCACAGAATAATGTGGCAACTAATGCTAGATATAGCCAACTGCAAGCTAAGCTCACCTGTACACCTCATGCCCACCTTACACTCCCTCTCTACATTGACGAAGGGACTTCATGTTAACCTCTTGACCCCTTTTCTGAGCCTCTTCCCTCACTGGCCCTACATCCCAGTAAACAGTCACCAAGGCACAATGTGAAATGAAGGCACAACAAAAATTTACAGTTCCTGAAGTCCAAATACATGGAGAATGCAATGGAAACTAGCAGGCATTTTCCATGATTTACCCATATAATGTGGATGGAGCTAGACTTCGAAGGATTCCAACCTGTTCACTTGCCATGGAAGGGTGAATGAGTGAAGCAAGCAGAGTAGTAGTTAGTTGCCCACACCTACCCCCGCTACTAGTTTGGAATGTAAAGTGCCTTTAAAGAACACTTGCTTCCTAATCCTGCCACTGACAATGACGATGTAAAGGGATATTGTGAACATTTCTCAAAACCAAACTATCTACAGTTTTTCTACTAAGTGCTTTATAGTTATTATTGCATTTAATCAGCACAATACCTTAACAAGTAGTACTACTAGCATCCCATTTTACAAATGAAGTAATCAAGACTGAGAGATTATATTCTCCATAAAACCCCGGTAGTAAGTTATTTCAAAACTATGCTCTTAACTTCCACATTGTACTACTTCTTTCAAAAATTATTCCCCAAGCATATAGGTGACATGCAAATGAAATATAAATAAAAGTCCATAATTAGAAAAACAGAGCTCAAGGTGAGCTTATGGTAAAGAGAAGATTACAGCTGTGTACACTGATAAAAAGAAAGGATAGATAGGAATATGTTTACTATTTAAAAATATATCTGTTCTCTCAAACATGCTTATTTTCCTTGGCATGACTTAGGCAACATCAACAAATTATTTTATGATTAAATAAAGAAATAAGCCTTTATATTCTCAGTTCTTGATGCCAGTAATTTTCTTTTCTAATGATAGAAATATTTTTTTCTATAATTTGGACAGAGGAAGTTAAACAGAAATTAATCACCAAGTGCTCCACATGTGGAGTAGAGGGGGTTATTGGAAATTCAAAAGAGAAGATTCTGGTCTGTTGACCATCTTACGACAATTATCTTACGGATCCAAATGGAGATGTATGGTCTTTATACATAAGACAGAGAATGATACAGATTCAGTCATCAGTTATATAATACACGTTTTATGCGCCATGAGAGTGAAAGAAGAAAAACCACTCCAGCCAAGTTAGCCTGGAAAAGTGGGATGAAGGAAGGAAGTATAGAATGAAAAATCAGGTGAGTAGGATAATGAGGGACATTAGAGGCAGAGAGATTCACAGGAGGGATTCACACAAGAAAAGGAATGACTCTTGGTAAAAACATGGCAACAGACCCAAAATGGAGTTGTTTTTGCTAAGCCACACGTCACCAATGGAACCTTAATTACAGTTTCAGCTTTACTAGAAATGGAATCTTCAGAAATGGAATCTTCAACCAATCAGGAATCTCCTGGCCAGCACTAGTAGGCAATCTTCCTGATGGACCCCTGCCCTCCCCCATAAGGAAAGAAACCTACAACTCAACAACCTGCCATGTTGCCTAATACCACTTCCTTGTTCCTGCTTCCTGGTCCCTGTTGCCTGTAAAATCTCTCATGGAGTATAGCTCTTCCAAGCACTTTTCTATCTGCTACATTGGACACTGCCTGATTCATGAATTGCTGAATAAAGCCAATAAGATGTTTACTCAGTTGAATTTTGGTTGTTAGCACTGAAGACACAGAGTTGGGTTGAGACTCATGTCTCTGCCGAAGGGCCCCAGAATTCATGAATAGCATGTGGTATTCACTTCTTCGAAATTTTCATTCAGAACAATACTAAGTGCTAGACAAGAGAGATAGAAAGACACCATCTTCATCTTCATGGGGCTCTGATCCCAACGTAAAACAAAACAAAACAAGAAATTAAAGCAACATCTGTAATCGTGTAGCATGTCATTAAAATTCTGAACTTTAGAGCCACACTAATCAGGTTGAAGACCTTGGCTCTCTGCTCACTGGTGTATCTTTAACCTCTCTGAGTCTGTTTCTGCCACTATAAAGTCACTAATAACTGAAATGAGGATCAAAGTCGACAGCTTACAGAAAGCTTTCAGTAAAAACAAAAAAGACAGGTACATAGTTTTTAATATTAATATTTTAGAATGCCTTCATATAGAAGTGATTCTCATCCCAGTTATTGACATAGGTAACATGATTGTTTTAAAAGATGCCAATGCCTGGGCCCCAACCCACAAGAATTATATCAGTTAAGGGTATCTAGTGGTGGGACCTGATAATCAGGACTTTTGACAAGTTCCCAGGTAATTCTCACATGTCTGCCTTTGGGTTGAACACACAGAAGGGATAAGGCAGCGGGGGCAGACAGCCAAGGTGGATGTGCTGGGACTGATGATTCCTGACCTGTACAGTAGGTATGAAGAGAGAAAAACTCTCTAAAAGCCTGATATATGAAGGGAGCCAGTTTAGATTTCTTAAGTCTAAGTCAACATGACTGTGTAGAAACTTTATTCAAACCAAAAGCCTGATTTAGAGCCCACCACGCATACATTGTACATCTGTTTTGTGAATGAGTAGCCTAAAGAAAAACCATCTTATCCTTGAGATATCAATCAACATTCCAACTCCCTGCATTCCTTTGTGATGAAACTTCTGACTCCTGCCTATATGCTCATCGGTAATCCATAATCTTTTGAGCTTTTACAAGATATAAAAGTATCTAACCCTGTAAAAACAAAAACAAAAACAAAAAAAACCTGTTCATTCTCCAGAGTATCTTCTTCCCTGTGACGGATATGTTTCCTGGGCAGCTATCCTAACTTGAGTTCAAATAAAACTTTCTTCCTTACTTTTAGAGATTCTGAAAAGTTTGCTCATTTTGTGCTAACAGGTATCAGAATCCAGCAGAAAAGATGGGAAGAGGACCAGGTGCACACCACATGTTGGAGAGGTCAAGAGCAATCCTCTGGGGACTTAAACATGGTTCCCCTTTATGATACATCTCAAACTCCTTGAGTTCTCCCCTTACAATCTCTTGTCTTTTTAACTGTAGGTTGAAAGAACAGTTAAACAACTGCAGTGGAAGGGACACGAATCAGCAGTAATACCTTTTGAGTGGTCCCATGTTCCCATTCACTCTGACCATGATCACTTCCTCCAATCTGGTCACTGGCATGTCAAAAGAGTCCCTAATGTGGGGGTTACTGAGACATCCTTTTTAATATAGAATTGTCCTTAAAGAAAGGAAGAGAATGACTATGGTTGCAGCTGGCTATTACATATTTTCAGAGAAGCAATCAGGGTGAATGATCCTGATTGCTTAAAGACCCAGGCAAGTGTGTGGCCACTTACATCAGCCCCTATCGCCTGGCTTGCTAAAAATTTAATCAAATGCTCTTCATTTTCTCCACTGTAAATGAAAGGAAAGACATGATCTGCAGACCAAAATGACCAGAAACAACGAGCATGAGATCCCACTACTCACATTTTAAATTTCACCCTGATCAGCCTAGCCCAAAAGAAGAAGAGGAAGCACGTGTGCAGACTCCAGTAGTGACACATACCCCATTTGTATACCCTCTGTGCTGACAGGGGGCCTGAAACATTGATATGCAAGTCATTCTCCGGATGAGTCAGTTTTCTTCTCAAAGCAATTAGCAATTACCAGCATTTATTCAGTGAGCAGGATTCAGGCAGACAGACACTGACAGTCCGTCATTATCACAACAAAAGAACCACAGCTTTTATCCTCCCCAAAGGAAGTAAGACTTTAAGAACTCTAACTTTCGAGCTCTCGCTTTCTTCCGAGACCTATGATTTATTGCATCATCAACCTTAAAATAATATAAAGCTCAGTCATTTATTTATGAAGACCTGCTTATAGATAGATGCCCCTTCCAAGAATCACATGCCGCCCCAGAAAACTCTGAGACTATTAAATATAGATTTAATAGCTCAACCCACAGAGGGCGCCATCTCCACACTCATCACCATTGATTACCTTCTGAGCCCACCCTTTCTGCAAACCTCCTGCAGACTGCTTCCACTTTGTCACACTCTTAACAACACAGCTGCTCTTATAATGTAATCAAATCAATCATTATTTGCCACATTCCTATTATAAGACAGTACTAGACACTGTAGAAGCAAGAATGAGCAAATGATGCAGGTAGAGCCGCAGAGCCTAAGTAATGGAGCCAAAGCCAAACTGGAATGGAAAGCAATCCACTTCCAGCTCTTACTGGATGCACAATTTTGAGCAAACCATTTACCACTCTGAACTTTAGTATAGTTTCCTCATTTATCAGAAGGATAAAACCTACCTTACATAAAAGAGATAGTTTATATAAAGCACATTGCCTTACACACAATATGTAGGCAACATATATTAGTGTCAGAAGTTTACCAGCTTGTCCCAGCTTTTACCAGCTGGTAAGTATAAATATTCTGATAATCAGCTCTACCCCCTAAGTCTTAGCCTGCACCCCCCAGTCCATCATGGCTGAGAGTTCAGCCCTTTCCATTAATTACTTCTCTATTCCCTCAGAAGTTTTGAGTGGAGTGGAGGTGATGGAATTCCTTGCAGCCCTCACCCACAGAACTTCAGACAACAAGGCTAGAATTCCAGCCCTATTGTCTGACATTCCATACTCTTGGGCTGCAGCACTACAAAGCATTCCCAGTCTACAAGCCTCCATTATTGCTTTGTCTTGGACCTCTCATGACCAAATTCCCATGTAGACCTGTAGTGCTATGGATTTCTTTTTCCCAGGATACTTGGGCACTTGAATTGCAGAGAAAATGCAAAAAGCCTAATCCTCACTCACTCTGAACCAGGAATCTGGGACCATGCATAGGTCATTTATTCAGGCTTGTTTCTACAGTATCTAATTTTGGCTTATTTCTATGCTACACTCAAGTGCTATAATTTCTCATCTGGATTCCATATCTCTCATGAAGGCATTTTCAAGTGGAGATAGTAGCTCAAACTGATGCTTCTTTGAGGGGACAGGTGCTAGAAACTCCTATTCCACTGTCTTGCTAATGTCTTTCCCATTGTCTGAACTTTGATAGGAATTTCATTAAACTTGTGTATCAGAGGACCTGGGTGGCTCAGTGGGTTAAGTGTTTGCCTTCGGCTGTCATGATCCCAGGGTCCTGGGATCAAGTCTTGCATTGGGCTTCCTGCTCAGCAGTGAGCTTGCTTCTCCCTCTCCCCCTCTCTTTGTGTGTGTGTGTGCACTCTCTCTCCTAAATAAATAAATAAAATCTTTTAAAAACACCTATCAATTTGGGGAGAATTGACATCTTTACTGTGTTGAGACTTCTAACTTCTGAATAAGGTATGTCTCTCCAGTTATTTAGATTTATTTATTCAATACATTTAATTTAATGTATTTATTCAATACATTTGGTTTCTTTCTTCAATATTTTGTAGTTTATAGCATAGAAATCCTATATATTTTTGTCAGATTAACACCTAAGTATTGCACTTTTTTGAGTGATTCTAGATGGTATTCTATTTTTAATTTTAGTATCCATTGCAAATATATGGAAATAACAACAGATTTTTGCGTGTGTGCATTTACCCTAAGTCCTGTGATTTTGCTGAACTCCCTTATTAGTTCCAGGAGGTTTCTGTTTGCTTTTTGGCTTTTATTTTTTTAAGATTCCTTGGGACTTTCTACACAAACAATCATATCATCTGCAAACAGGGGAAGTAGTATTTTTCCCTTGTGATCTGTATGACTTTATTTCTTTTCTCTTGTCTGATTGCACTGGCTAGAACTTCCAGATTCATGATGAATAAGAGTGGTGAGAAAGTGAACATCTTTGTCTTTTTCCCAGTCTTGGATGGAAAGCACTCAGTGTTTCACAGTATAATGTTAGCTATAGTTTTTTGGTATATATGCTTTAACAAGTTGAGAAAGTTCCCACCTATTCTTTAATTTTTTGAGAATTTTATTATAAATAGATGTTGAATTTGTCAAATGAACTTTCTGTATCAATTAATATAATCATGTGATTCTCCTTTAGCTTGTTGGTATGGTAAATATCTTGACTGATTTAAATGTTGAATCAGCCTTGCATTCCCAGAATAAACTCCCACTTGGTCATAGTACATACTTATTTTTATATATTGCTGAGCTTTATTATTTTAAGAATTTGTTGGATCTATATTTATGAGGGACATTGGTCTGCTTTTTTCTCCTGACTTTATCTGGTTTGGGTACCAGTGTAATAGTAGCTTCAGAGAGCAATCTGTCCCCTCCAACCTTTGGCCCTCTCTGCCAAACTTCTATTTTTATAGTTCCACAAGCCCTGTTACTCCTCTTGCTCATCTTGTGGTCCTGCAATCCATCAATTAGGTATGACCTCATCTCGACCCCAACTGTGGACCAGTTCTTTTTCATGTTTCTTTAAGTTCTGTTCAATTAGATAGTAACTTCAAATTTCCTAAACCTACTCTGCCCAGACTAGAGAATCTCCAGCCACAATAACAGAGTCTCATTTCTAACATAGCAAAAGAATTGGTCATTAATATATACATACACATGGCTGTATGTATATGCATATAAATGCCCCAGGTATGATACATGTTCAATAAAAGAAGTTAATATTTATTTTGGTTACTTTTTTACAGGAAGCCCAACTGCTTGTTTCATTAATACATCTTGTATTTTTCTGACTTCATGCTGTCCCTTTGTGTCTCACACTAAGCATTTTTAGTTCCTCTCTCACTCTTGTTCCATCTCTATCTCAAGATTCAGTGCAAACTTCATCTCCCCCATGAAGCCCTTCTTGACCACTCCAGCACACAGTTCTCTCTTCTTCTTCTGCACTTTTTATAATTATTGTCTGTGATACACATCCAACAATGAATTTATTCTTCTCCAGGATAGGAGGTAAAAATTCATAAGAATGAATAAAAACTGTCTTCACTTGTATAAACCATTGGAAAGGGAAGTTGAGTAAACCACCAGGAGCATCTTTTGAAGAGGTAAATGAATTGCACTTGAGTCTAGGAGGGCCTGATGACCTACTAGTAAGCATTCATTAACTGTTTCCATTTCCAGAAAAACTGAAGAAGTGTACTTTTTCCTATTTTTTCCAATAAAATACAACTAATATTGAAAACAGGAAAACAATAAAGTTAATAAAATTAAAAACTATCTGTGAAAAGATCCATAAAATTGACAAATGTCTAGCAAGATTAACAAAGGAAAAAAGAAAGGATATAGACTACCAATATCAGGAATAAAACAGGAGTTATCAGACCCTGCAGACATCAAAATATACTAAGGAGATATTATAAACAACACAAACAAATTTGCCAACATAGATAAAATGAACCAATTTCTTAAAAATCATAAACTAACACAACTTGTCCAATATGAAATAATTGTATACCCTGTATTAAAGGAAATAGAATTTGTTTATTTAAAAATTCCCCAAAAAAGATATCTTGAAGCCTAAATAGTTTCACTATAGAATTATACTAAACTTTTAGGGAATAATTAACACAAACTCTACATGATATCTTCCAGAAAATAGAAGAGAATATTTTCCACTTTGATTAGCTATTATTACTATAAATATAAGTTGATTAAAATTGTCCAGTGCAAAGACAGAGCATCTAGTATGGAAAAAATAGGATCCAAATTTTTGATATCTACAAGAGATTCACTTCGAGTTTAAGGATGTAGCTTTAGCAACATAGTTGAAAGTGAAGGGATGTAAAAAGATATTCCATGCAAGTGGTAACCAAAAGAAAGCATGTGTGGCTATACTTACATCAGACAAAATAGACTTTAAGTTAAAAACTGTCAAAAGAGACAAAGGCCAATATATAATGAAAAAAGGTCAACCCATCAAGAGGGTATAAAAATTGTAAATATATATGCCCCCCCAAATTGCTTATAACAAAATGTCATAAACTGGGAGACTTACAAACAACAGAAATTTTTTTCCCACAGTTCTAGATGCCGAAAGTTAAAGTTCAGTGAATGAGCAGGATTCAGGTGAGAGTCCTCTTCCCAGGTGCAGACTCCTGACTTCTTGTTTATCATCACAGAGTGGGAAGAGAGTGAGCTACCCTACTCTGGACTCTTCTTAGAAGAGCATTAATCCCACTCATGAGGGCTATCCATATTTATGACTTCATTACCTCCCAAGGATGCCACCTCCTGGTATCACCACATTGGGGATTAGATTTCAACTTATTGTGAAGGGGCACCAACATTCAGTCCTTAATAGTGATGTTATGTGGGACCCCATACATAGATAGGACATTCTGTGAGCCCCTAAATGATAGTGTTGGCTGAGAAACTTTAGAAAGGGAAATCCTAAAATGGATGCTCTTTAATGGGTATTAACATTTATTACAAAGGTCAAATCTTCACATATTATGCCCACTTTTATGAGTAGATTCTCAAGTTTCTCCCCCAGACCTCCTTGTCCTTGATGTTCCTTGGGCCACTTCTCTCTCCACACAAAGTGGATGATCTGGTGCATTGCCTGAAGTTCACACTCTTGGGAGGTTTTCCGCTCACCAGTGGCTTTTAGAGTTGCCCATAAGTGAAGCTGTAAAGGTACTAACAGTCATTTCTGGCTTGAATTTACACATCAACTCAACTCATTAATGACCCGAGTGCTGGCATTTTTCTCCTCTACCTGACAGAGAACTCCCCCATGAGATCAAATGTGTGAACTGAATGCAATAGTGAGAAAGTGGCTCAAGTATCACTTTTTCATGGAATTTCCTATTCTCTCTGGAGCTGCTAAAGCCGTCTTGCGTGTGCTGTTTCTATTTCACAATGAATTTCTTCTGCACTGCTCTTACTTACATCTATTAATACCCTACCTCTTAATGTTTTGTTCTGGCTGCGAAGTTAGCTGATACTGCATGGTAGACACTCTGCCATAGTTAGTATCTACCAGAGCTAAATAGCATGCTTGGAGCTTTTTTTGTTTGTTTGTTTTTTTAATGGTGAGTCTTTCTGTTGCAAATGGCATGGCCTTGGTCCAGTGACTCTCATATTAGAGATTGTCAGACTCCATGTTCTTTCTTTCTGTATTGTATATATCTCTATTACCATGGGGTTTCTTGAGTCATAAGTCCAAGCAACAGAATTACTTATAGTGTGGCCTATTTCTGCTGCCGAAGCCATTCTTGTTCTGGGCCTCACTTGAAACTAGAGGTTTCCCATGTCAGAACAATCTTCCCAAGTATAGAATATTTTAAAACTGAAACAGGCCCACCAAGCATAATGCTTCTTTCTTATTGGTCAAGATACAGTAACTTGGTCTCTACTTTGAATGAGATGTCCTAGTTTTTTCCCAGGCCACTGGACCCCTAAATCTCTCACATATTTTGCAGGCTCCCTAATCTTGTAGGGTTTATGTCTCACTCTCTGGAGTTCTTGAGTCTAATCATAGCCTCCAGTGCACTTGCCACTTCTTGCTCATCAAGTTCTTATTGTTTATTACATGATATTATCAAAATAGTGGACCAATGTGATCATGTGATGTCCTGTTTAAATGGTCCACTCTCAGATAAGGGAGGAAATGACTCAATTTTTGACTATTTGTGACACATACCAGCGGAGTTAATATAGACCTGGGGCAAGACCATAAATGTGTGTGGTCATCTGTCACATATAAACATGAAATGCCTCTGATCCTCCTTCCTGATGGATAGTGAAAAGAGTTTACTCACCTCGTCAAAGTCCATGTACTTGAGGTTGTAATCTGCTCTAGTAAAGATACCACATCCAACATAGCAGCTACAATTGGGGTTATATTTGGTTAAGTTTGCAAGAATCCACTATAATTTGTCATGATCCATCTTGGTTTGCCAGAGTCACAGACTGGTAAATTAGTATGAGTTGTACCACTACTCTTATATTCTTAAAGTTTTTTTAGGGTGGCACTAATCTTGTCATTCCCTTGGATGTGATACTGTTTTTTTATTTACTATCTTTCCTGAAGGAGGTAGCCTCATGGACTTTTATTTGGCCTCTCTCACTACAATAGAACCAACAGTTCTTCCGGCCACTAAGTATGGCCATTCCAATTATATATTCAGAAACCAAATTATATGGGCCTTTCATCACTTGACTTGTATATGTCTCTACCCTACTCTAACATATGCTATGATATTCGGGAGTGGTTCCTGGGAATCAGCAACAAATTAGACCATGTATCCAATTTCCCTTGAAAATATATGTACTGTATATTGTTGGCTTCCCATATATCTTGTCTCTAGGAAAACCATATTTTATTAGCGATCTTCAAAGATCCTTATGGCCAGCAGATTTCCAGGCTGTCACTCTGACCTTGCTGTCCATTACAGCAATTCTGACTACCTGTTGATAACAGGTGCTGCCATCTGGTCTCAACTAGTCATTGGCCGTGGCCACTCTGGCTGAGAATGGGGAACAGAACCTCCTGG
The DNA here is from genome assembly GCF_011100685.1 of Canis lupus familiaris. NCBI lineage: Eukaryota > Metazoa > Chordata > Mammalia > Carnivora > Canidae > Canis > Canis lupus. The sequence continues at coordinate 1,822 of NW_023330865.1, read as the reverse complement.
CGTAGGTGGCTCTCATTTAGCTGAGGAAAGTTTTTCTGTAATGAGGGATGCTGTTAGCTACAAAACCTCATTGCAACTAGGGAATGAGAACTTTGGCCAGATGAAAGCTCTGGGCAGGTATCCATGGCATCCACAACAATAACATTTGGCAGTAGGATAATAACTAAATATCCAGGCACCCTGTTTGCCTGGGAATTTTGTCCCTTCCCCTACACCTCCTGCCCTGGACAGAACTGTCAAGACAAACCTAGTGCAGACTTCAGTGTTGGTAGAGTGTTATATGACTTCCTAAAAAATGTGACTAGAAAATTAACCAGCATCATGGAACTATCTATAAATACAGTTTGTTTGTTTGTTTGTTTAAGAGAAAAGATGGATATAATGTTCAGATTTATAAGGGTCAGGATGTCTGAAAAGTCTATGCTTATCAGTACATTAGAATGTCACCCCACACTCACTATCTCTATCCTGTGACTTGGCCACACCCTTGGTCAGTCTGACACCTCAAGGGCAGCCTCCTAAATCGAAGAATATGAAGCACTAAATTATCTTTGCTTTATGATACTTGATCCTTGAAAGTTGACTTTGTAAGGCTTTGTCCTTAAATGCAGATATTATTAAACCGATCTGATTATAAATACTGTACCTGTAACACCTATGTACATGTGCTTTTAAAAAGCTAAGACTTTTCATTTATCTTTCTTATGGTAAACATATTTGGATGAAATTAAACTCAAGTCACATAGTATGGGCAAAGAACTTTCATTGCTTGTGGTTAAAACTTGAAACCCAGAATTTCTGGGAGAATTGATGGTTCAGGGGGACTATGCAGGGTATTTGAAATGAAGGTTTGCTATAGACAGAACAATGGCCATCTCCTAATCACTGGAAGCTGTGTATAGGCTACAAAGGGGAATTAAGGTTGCAGATTGAAGTTAGGTTGCTAATCAGCTGACATTAAAACAGAGACAGTGACCTGGATTCATCAAATGGGCCCAGTGTAATCACCAGGTCCTTAAAGGAAGGAAGGCATGACTAGAAAGAAGGGTGCACAGAAATACAGTATCACTGACTTTCAAGATGGGGACAGGGAGCCAAGCAGCAAAGGAGAGAGAAGGAAATGTATTCTCCCCTGGAGCCTCCAGAAGGAACATAATCCTGCCAACACCTTGATTTTAGCCCAAGAAAGCCATTGTCAGACTTTGGACCTTCAGAACTATAGAAAAAAACAAAAACAAAAACAAAAACAAACCCACGTTCCTTCTTCAATCTGCTAAATTTGTAGTAATTCATTACAGCAGTGAGAGAAAACTCATATGAGATTGTTGTAGGAAGCAGGAATATACTGTTATCAGTGCTAAGAGTCATGCCTTTTGCTGATCCCTTTGGTTTAGAATAATTTTTCCTGCTTCTATGTGGAAGCCCAGACATAATGGGTGGTGGCTGTATGGAGGAAAAGAGAGGGTAGGGCTCAACATGAAAAGTGGTAACTGGGAGAGAGAGAAAAAAAATAACCTTTTATTTGTTTGTGTAGACAGCAATCAAGGATGTGTGAATCAAGTTCAAATGCAGGCTAACTTCCTCTCATCAGTGATCCAAAATAAAGGCAATTTATTACGCTCTTTCTACATTTTTTCTGTTCATTCTTCACACAGAAACAACTTATGCTTTTTAAGAAACATATGTGCCACAGGTCTTAATGTTATGATCTGCAACTTTTTCTAATTTTCTAAACAAAATGTGGGTGCCTAGAAATGATAAGGGGTACATAATGTGCAAGTCAAGTTTTATGAAGACCAACAATTTTGATAAATATATCTTT